>NC_037290.2:14943340-15065840 GCF_000002775.5 Populus trichocarpa | reverse complement strand
TCCATGGTTCTCTAAAGAACTGAAAAACGACTTATCGAAGAACAACTGTCTTCGTGGCGTCATCCTTATACTTCTCGTTTGTGAATCAATATTCGTTGGGTGGGGGTCTCCATTTCCAATAGTATTGGTGCCTAGGTACAAGTTATCTTTGTGTCACACTCCTATCAAACCTGATTTACTTGACTTTCCGGGAATTGGTGTCTTTGCGTGTGGGTTGCGTGACCACGTGATCACGAGGTTCGCATCAGGTAATCTCTATGTTAGACTCCTATCCAACTTGATTCTCTGGCTTTCTAGGATTTGTCTTTCTTACATGTGAGTAGCATGACTACGTGATCACAGGGTTCGCATCAATGACCCATATTGAGTCCATATACCTTAAACACTAAATGTGAATAGCAAAATATTTTTGGAAATGAGTTTTTTTTAACAATGCTGAAAACACACATTTTTTTTTATATAATTCTAAAGCTTGCAAAATGAATTTTCAGTTTATTTTTCAATATTTTTGAAAGACTTAGCCATGTGCAAAATTTGATGATGATGTATATTTGTTTTTGAATGATGAGGATCGTGTACACAAATTAGACAAAAATCTAACAAGGTTAATTATCCTCTAAAGAATTATAAATGCATAAGTGCCCTTAATGTGAACCCCTGAAACCCACAACAATGTAGATAAACAATTTAAGAAAGCCAAAATTCAGGTTTGGATAAAAAAACTTTGATCTAAAGATAACCCTATACCTAAAAACCAAATTGAAAAAGAACTTGGACCCACTGTTTATATCAAAGCAAGAACCCGAAGTATATGAAGATGCTACAAAGTCAGTTTTACATTGATAAGTTAGTTCTTGATCTTTGCCTAGTAAAGAAAACATTTTGCATAATGCAAAATACAAGTTTATTCAAAACATCATAGCTCAAAAGTTCAAACCTAAGTATAAACTAAATAACTCTATTTATAATAGGTAAAAGATGTCCTAAACAATTCTAGAAAAATAAAAAAAGAGTTCTAAATAAAAAAAGAAAAAATAATTATAAATCAACTAGGAAAATAATGCAATTCTCGTACAGTAGCTTCTAGATGTTATTTAAAGGCCTTTCTAATGTCCGATTTACCTTAAAGTTTAACAGAATATAGAACAATATGTGTGGAAATTCCTTGTGAAAGTTTAGCCCGATCAAATGGTTAGATCGAAAATTATGTTCGGTGGTGTAAAACTAGAGAGTAGTCACAATTACACTAGAATCAAAATTTCATTGTTCAACCTTTTCTTGGATCATATTATTCACTCTTTTCAAGATGAATCATACTCGAATCACTGATAAGTACAATCAATGTTTCATAGGCTTCTTGTTTAAGCCTTCAGAGCTCTCTTCTTGACAATGTTCACCTCCAACAACATTGTATGAAAGTAGCAACCATTCTCTTTCATCTTTTATCTTTTTGGTGTTATTGCTCCCCTCTTTCTGAAGCTTGCATTTCATAGAATAGTTCTTGTAACTTATCAAATTCTTGCCTCAAAACACTAATCATATAGGATATGTCTTTGCGTTCTTGAGCGAGAACCCTTCTTTGTTCCCTCTTCCTTGGTGAATACATATATGACACAAGTAGGAAAATGAGATGAAAAATAAGCAAGATATGATATAAGAACACTACGTAATAAGAATTTTGACCTAAAATTTCAAATCTGAAACAATAGGTACCCAATTTATTTAACCAAACCTGAAAACTCCAATTTACTTTTTTACCCAAATGATGACCCTTATAATATCTAGAATTATGATCTTGTTGATTTTTTTTACTCTAAATAAATATTTTGGATAGAATTGAACATTGGACACTATTTATATATCAAAGGACCTTTAACGCAAAACTAGACAATAACAAGAGAAGAGAAAACAAAACTGACCTGAAACAAGACAAAAAAAAACAAGAAGAAGATATATGCAGAAACAAATTTAAACAACAAAAATAAAAGGCATATAACCTGATTTTAAAGCATAGCTCTGATACCAACTAATGCAAACCTCGTGGATATAAAGATCCAAAAACCCACTAGCAAGATTGATACAATTGTGGAATGCCAAAAAATAAATTTGTGATAGATAACCTTGACCCATAAATAACCTTGTACCAAAAATCAAAGGTATTGAAAAAGAACTTAGACCTGTTATTATATCAAAATAAGAACCCAAACTATGCAAAAATCATAGTTTTAAAACTCGGCTGACTCGGCTGGTTGACTTGACGACCCGGCTGACCCAAAAAGACCTGGTCAAAAACCCTGTTACAACCCGTTGACTATTTTTTATTTTTTATTTGTAAAAAAATTAGGGTTGACCCAGGTGACCCGATCAAAACTCGTGACTCGAGCCTTGGGCCGGGTTTAAAAACACCGGCAAAAATACTATAAGATCAATTATACCTTGATAAGTTAGTAGTTGATCTTTGTCCCAACTAAGGAAAAAATGTTGCATCATGCAAAACTTAATAACTCTAGCTGAAAAAAAATATTAATTAAGCACAAAATAAAAATAAAGCCCATAAGTCCTAAGTCTTTATTTGTCGTAATAAGAGAAGAAGAAAATAAAATATTGTAGGTCTGATACAAGACTTATTTATAGTAATGCTGCCCAATAATCTTAGGAACTAAAGGAGATGTTGCCACACCTTTGGTTTCCAAGTTAGAATAGAATTATGATCCTAGCCTTGTATTTTTTCTTCTTTTAGAAAGAAAATGATGTTTCCTTTAATGCTCCTCTATGCAACCTCTTGGATCCTTCCAATATTAGAAACCACAATTAAATTGCTGAATTATTCTTCTTGAGATTGTGTCGACCATGTGTTTCCTAAGTCAACTTAGGTTGCTTTGTTTCCTCTTCTGTTTTTCTCCTCACTTGATAAGGAAATCAAATATAAATAATAAATACTAATATTTAAAAGAAATAATCAATGTTTTCACATATAATAGGAAATCCATTACTATTTAGGACTCCACAAAACACATGAAAATATCACATAACAAGGCTAGCCTGAACTAATACAAAATTGGCAGCCTTGTTGTCAAAACATCATAGCCCAAATAAAGGTGGATTGGGCCCCTCTTGCATATGGATCAAATGTACTAAAGCCTCCTAATGTGAACCTCGTGATCACGTAGTCATAGAACCCACAATCAAGATTGAGATCTGATCTTGGAAAGCCGAAAAAGGTCTGATAGGAGTGTGATACAATGAAAACCTGCCCCAAGGCACCAACACTATTGGAATGAAGTAGAATGATGTTACAAAGCTAGTTAATCTTTGATAAGTTAGATTCAACTCGTTCAAGAACTGAAGAATACAAGAATCACTCTCACACGTTGAAACTGAAAAATTCAGAAGTAATATTCCTCAAAAGCTGCCGAAATTTTGGTTACATGAGTTTAAATAGTTCTTGAAAAATTAACCCTAATGGACCTCTTATGTGGACTTATATAAGGTCAACTCAAAACTTACCCAAAAACCCTAAACTGAAAAAATCATAATATGATCCAAACAAGCCTTGGATCCTAACTGAAAACAAAGTATTAATTAAGCCCAAACAAGCCTTGGGTTATAGCTAACAAAATAAAATAAAGCCCCAAATATTAAATCCATGTTTTGCAATGAGAAGAAGAGAAGGAAATAAAATATTACAGAACTGATTCAATGTTTATTTATAGCCTTTCATGCAGCTCATTATTCCTAGAAACAAAAGGAAAAGGTAGCCACCCATGTTTTTTTCCAAGTTGTAGTAGGATTCTTTTGTTTCCTTTGTTGTCCTCACCTCATGGCCCAAATAAGGTTGTATTGAGCCCCTCTTGCAATGGATAAGATGCACTAAGGCCTCCTCTTGATACTCTAATGGACCTATCAATTCTGACTTGGTCGAAACCTTCAAAACCAATGCATTCAATGCCTTTGTCTTGGATCGAGTCATTGAACCATTCGGAACATGTAATGGGTACTTGCTAGTGTTTTTGAGCTGGTCCACATCATCTCCTTATGATACTTCAAAGGATCCCTAAGTTTAGCCTTGGCCAAAACTTGCTCTTGTCTAAGACGTACAAGGATCTGAAAGATGAGGTGAATTGGATAAAGCAACATAATAGGCTGATCGCCGAGGAAATATGGTCCAAAAAGCCGTACGGAATGTTAAATTTGATTTTGAAGATGTGGTTAGAGACTTGGACTCCACTAAACTAAAAATTCCTAACTTCCAACGTAAAAAGGATCTCGAGGTTTATTTAGAGTGGGGGGAAAAGGTAGATTGGATTTTTTTATTACCATAGCTATTATGAACAAAAAAGGTGAAATTGGTGGACATGAGTTTACGAAGTACGCATTGATTTGGTGGGATCAGATTGTAATCAGTAGGAGAAGGAATAGGGAGCGACTCGTCAGACTTGGGGGGAGATGAAAGCTTAATGAGTAAATTATTTGTGCCAAATCACTATTATAGAGACTTAGAGCTGAAGCTACAAAGTCTGAATAAGGTTCTAAGTTAGTAAGTGAATATCACAAAGAGATGGAGATAGCAATTATTCGAGTCAATGTTGTTGAGGATAGAGAAGCCACCATGGCTAGATTTCTTAATAGGTTGAATCAAGACATTGCCAATGTTGTTGAGCTACAACACTATGTGGAGCTTGAAGACACGGTTCACTTGGCTACGAAAATGGAAAGACAACTTAAAAGGAAGGGACAAGTTCGGCCATCATTTAATTTGGGTTCTTCATCATCTTGGAAGCTGAATCTGAGGAGAGAGGGTATTGTCCAGTTGAGGTTCTTTGTTCCTTTTAAAGTCGAACCACTAAAGGCTTGTTGAGGTCCGTACTGGTTCCAAAGGTAAATCTAAAACTCAACCTAAATATACTTTTGATGTTAAATGTTTCAGGTGTTAAGGACATGAACATTATATAAGCTTTAGAGTGTTCGAACAAAAGAATCATGATGATTAGAGATAATGGTGATATTGAATCTATAAGTGACATATCTGGTTGTGAAGGCATTCATTATTGGAGGATAGTAGCGAGATGGGTTAACATTACCTATTGAGGAGTCCTTGGCGTTGGTTATAATACGCACATTTCAAGTTCAAGTCAAGGTAGATAGCAATGATCAGCAAAGGAAAAACATCTTCCATACGCGATGCTATGTACAAAACAAGGTGTGTAGTTTGATTATTGATAGTGGAAGTTGTTTTAATGTTTGTAGTACCACCCTTGTGATTGAAGAGTGATAAGTCAGGTAGGGTTCTTCACAAAAATCAATTTGGAAGAACAATTCTTAATTCTCTGAATTAAGTTAAATCTTGGCCAAAAGTGTTGATTACATATTCTGATACTATATTTATAATTGGAACATCCCTCCAAAGTTAGGAAATTTAACATGACAGAAGTCAAGCCTAAAAAGTAGACTTTAACAAAGTAACTAGACAAATGTAACTAACACACGTTTTTTGACCTTTTTGAAACATAAACAGACCAAATTTGAAAGTAGTTGATACGTTGTAATCACTAGGAAGATCTACTTTATACGCATTGTCATTCACCTTCTCTATAATCCAAAATGGACCATCAGCTCTTGGCATCAACTTGGACTTAGGTTTGCCTGGAAATCTGCCCTTCCTAATATGAATCCAAACAAGATCTCCAGGTTCAAACCTAACCATTTTCTGCCCTTTGTTAGCTTGTTTAGCATACTTAGTCGTTTTCTCCTCAATATGTAATCGAACCTGCTCATGGAGTTCCTTCATCAATTCTGCCTTTCTAATTCCATCCATAGATGTCCTCTCATCAATTGGAATAGGAACAAGATCAATAGGAACACAAGGATTAAAGCCATACACAACCTCAAATGGTGAAAATTTTGTAGCCCTATGCACACTACGATTATATGCAAACTCCACAATAGGTAAACAAGTATCCCAACTCTTCAAATTCTTATGTATAACAACTCGTAACAAAGAAGATAAAGTTCGGTTTACTACCTCAGTTTGTCCATCAGTTTATGGATGACATGTCGTACTGATAAGTAATTTCGTTCCAAGCTTCCTCCAAAGAGTCAATGCTTTTAGGAACTCCATGCAAACGAACAATCTCTTGAAAGAACAAATCAGCAACATGTACTGCATCGTTAGTTTTGTTGCAAGGAATGAAATGGGACATTTTGGAGAATCGATCAACTACAAACATTATTGAATCCTTCCCATACTGTGTTCTTGGTAACCCAAGTACAAATTCCATGCTAAAGTTCATCCATGGTTGCTCTGGAATAGGCAACGACATATACAACCCATATGCATTCTCTTTACCCTTAGATGTCTTGCAAATAGCACATCTCTCAATCACCTTGTGCACATCCCGTAACATGCTAGGCAAAACAAAATGTTCTTTCAGCACCTCACAAGTCTTCTTCTCCCCAAAATGACCACTAAGACCACCACCATGAGCCTCTCGCACATGCAACTACCGTAATGAACCCGAAGGAATACACATTTTGCCTATTTTGAACAAGTAACCTTCATGCATAAGGAATCTATCAGAAGCTCCCTTTGCACATTCGGTAACCACATTACCAAAGTAGGAATCATTAGTATACTAATCCTTCACTTGTTCAAAACCCATCAGCCTTGCATTCAACATATAGAGATCAGTGCATACCTACGAGAAAGAGCATCAGCAACCACATTAACTTGCCCTTTTCTTGTACTTTATGACATAAGGAAATGACTCTATATAATTCTACCCATTTATAGCATGTCGTCGATTCAGTTTCCTTTGCCCTTTAAGATACTTCAAGGTTTCATGATCAGTATGTATAACAAACTCTTTAGGCAACAGGTAGTGTTGTCATACCTCCAGAGCTCAAATCAAGGCATAGAACTCCTTGTCGTAAATAGAGTAGTTCAAACGTGCTCCATTTAACTTTTCACTGAAGAATGCAATCGGCCTCTTTTCTTGCATCAAAACAGCCCCAATCCCAACTCCGGAAGCATCACACTCTATTTCGAATGTTTTAGCAAAGTCTGGAAGTGCTAAAACTGGAGCAGTACACAACTTTTCCTTAATTAGCTCAAAAGCTTTCTGCGCATCTTCACTCCATCTAAACTTGTTCCCTTTTTTCAAGCATTCTGTCATAGGATCAACAATAAAGCTGAAGTCTTTCACAAATCATCTGTAGAAAAAAGCTAAACCATGGAAACTCCTCACATTAGCGATACTAACAGGTTTTGGCCAGTCCCGAATTGCCTCAATTTTCTCCTCATCAACCTTAACTCCCCTGCTAGAGATAATATATCCAAGAAACACGACACTTTCTTTACAGAAGTAACACTTTGTGAGTTTCCATACAACTTAGAATCTCACAAAGTTTCAAACACAACTCTAAGATGCTTCACATGATCATCAAAGGTCTTGCTATACACCAGGATATCGTCAAAATATATACAACAAACAGCCCAATATACTTCCTCAAAACATGATTCATAAGCCTCATAAATGTACTAGGCGCATTAGATATCGTCAAAATATGATTGCTTCTATTAGTTGACCGGTTAGGAATTGAAGCTCCGGGTACGAAATCAATTTGATGCTGTATCCCCCTCAATGGTGGTAATCCGCTAGGAATATCATCAGGGAACACATCATCAAATTCCTGCAAAACAGAAACAACCACACTAGGAACACAATGGTCAATCTCGTTAGTATTAAAGCAAGCCTCTTTGTACACATGTAAAATCATTGGCTTTTTTTGGATAAGGTAAGTATATTAACCAAAAAATAGCAAAATACAATAAAGGGTATATAAACCCTACAAGAGGCATCGATGGGCAAACCCGTTTACCCTAAACAAAACAGAAACAACATAAATAAGAGGGTAAATCTCGGGAACAACTAGGTGAAAATGTCCTAAAAACCTAAAGAGCCATAAATCAAATCAAATAGGATTGAAAATATCATCAGAAAATTCCCAAGCAATATGGAGTCTTCTATTAGTTGTTGAAGAAGCCATATTACGAATAGGAACTTTTGAAACAATAAAACTACCAGTATCTCTAAAAATCATCGAACTAGTATGGGGAGCATCACCATAGAAGCGAGCTTTCCTTTCCCTCCAAATGTAATAAACAGCAGCAGCTAACATCAATCTCGTAAGCACAGAATTAAGAGAGCAATCTCCACTCAAATCAGAAAGCCAAAAGATGGTGTTAATCCAAGAACAATGGCGAAATGGAATGAGATATCTGGAGCATAAATCGAACCAAATACGATGAGAGAATGGGCAATCAAAGAATAGTTGATCAACATCTTCCCTATCACCTCCACATAAATGGCATTAGATAGCCTGAATAACATCATAGCACCTTAGCTTATTCTGAGTAGAGAGAGCATCATGAATAGAAATCCACAAGATAAATAAAAATCATGGAATAGCATATTTATGATGAACAAGCTTCCACCACTCAATTTTGTCCCGAACAGGACGAATAAAGTTCCAAACGCAACGAATATAGAACATACACTTTGGAGCATCCTTCCAACATACAAGGTCACTCCTTCCATCATCCGGGAGAAAGGAAGTGGGAGTACATCGAATAAGTTTAATCCATTCAGGGGATCTATGAGGTGGCCAAATCCACTCCTTACCAGTAATAATAAAACTCAGACGCGTATCCCTTTTTAAGCCAGAATCAATAATAATCCTACCCTCAAAGAACTCCACCAAGCGGCCCAACGGATGCCTATTATCAAACCATAAAGAAATAGAACTCCCATCTCCAACATGAAAGTAGATAAATTTCCGAACCACACCACGAAGACCGAGAATCTTTCTCCAGCTCCATGAAGAGTTTCCAGGGCAAGGAATCTCCCAAAAACTCCTACCACACAACAAATAAGAAGATATCTATGAAGACCAACCATTGCTGCCCGGTTCCACACTTCAAGTTTTTGACACCAAAACCCCTTCCTTCTTAGGCAAATAGATAATATCCCAAGCAACTTTTGCATTACCATAAGAAAGATCACTACCCTTCTATAGGAAAGACCTTAATAATGAGGTTATTTTCTCAATAACAACATTTGGAAGAATAAAAATACAAAACCAATACAACTGAATAAAGAAAAGGATGGAATTGAGAAGTTGAAGTCTACCCGCATAAGAAAGATGGCAGTTCAACCAACTCCTAGGTTTAGCCACGATTCGGTCTATAAGAATTAAATAATTATAGAAAGAAAGCTTTTGATATGATCCAAACAATGAAAAAACAATCAGATTCGGATTGTGATGTAAAATACGCAACTGTCCAGTTTTACAACAACAGTCTTAATTCTCAATCTGACTGTTGGATCAGGCTGAAAGTTTATGTGGAGTCTCCTGACATGTGATTCTACCTTGGGTTAAAATTTTAGGTCAATCAGAGTTTGGAAAGGCACCGCAACACTAATGGTGCGAACCTCGTGATCAAGTGGTCACGCAACCCACAATCAAGATTGAGATCTGATCCTGGAAAGCCGAAATAGATCTGATAGGAGTGTGACACAATGGAAACCTGCCCCAAGGCACCAACACTATTGTATTGACTAGAATGACGCCACGAAGCCAGTTAATTTTTGATAAGTCAGATTAAGTTCGTTCAAGAACTGAAGAATGCAATAATCACTCTCACACGTTAAAACTGAAAAATTAAGAAGTAATAATCCTCAAAGCTGCCAAAATTTTGGCTTACATGAGCTTAAATAGTTCTTGAAAAATTAACCCCAATGAACCCCTTACTTATATGAGGTCCACTCAAAACTAACCCAAAACCAAAAACTGAAAAGCCCACAACTTAATCTAAACAAGCCTTGGATCCTAACTGAAAACAAAGTATTAATTAAGCCCAAACAAGTCTTGAGCTGTAGCTAACAAAATAAAATAAAGCCCCTAATATTAAATCCATATTTTGCCATGAGAAGAAGAGAAGGAAGTAAAATATTACAGAACTGATTCAAGGCTTATTTAAAGCCTTGCATGCAGCCACTTAATCCTAGAAACAAAAGGAAATGGTAGCCACCCATGTTGTTTCCAAATTGTAGTAGGATTCTTTTGTTTCCTTTCCTGTCCTCACCTCATGGCCCAAATAAGGCTGTATTGGACCCCTCTTGCACATGGATAAGATGTACTAGGTTCTCCTCTTGATACTCTTGATATTCTTTTTAGGGAGACTGTACGTTTGCATGGCATTCCTAAGAGTATAGTGTCAGATCGTGATGTTAAGTTCCTTAGCTACTTTTGGAAGACCTTATGGGGAAAGTTGGGAACTAAACTCTTATTTTCGACAACATGTCATCCTCAAACAGATGGACAAACTGAGGTAGTGAATAGAACATTATCCCAACTTTTGCGTGCTATAATTCAAAAGAATTTAAAGAGTTGGGAAGAATGTTTGCCTTTTGTTGAGTTTGCTTATAATAGAACTGTGCATTCGACCACTGGTTTTTCTCCATTGGAAATTGTTTATGGTTTTAATCCACTGACTCCTATGGACTACATTCCTTTGCCTTTTGAAGAAAAGGTAAGTTTAGATGGTGAAAAGAAAGCAAAGATGGTGAGACAACTCCATGAGGGAGTTCGACTGCAAATAGAGAAAAAGAACAGACTTTACGCTTCTAAAGCAAATAAGGGACGTAAACTGGTTGTTTTCCAACCCGGTGATTGGGTTTGGGTGTACATATGTAAGGAAAGATTTCCTAACCAAAGGAAATCAAAATTACAGCCTCGTGGTGATGGTCCATTTCAGGTTTTAGAGAGAATCAATGACAACGCATACAAAATTGACCTTCCAGGTGAGTATGGTGTTAGTGCTACCTTTAATGTTGTTGATCTTACGTTATTTGACACAGATTTTGATTCGAGGTCGAATCCTTTCGAGGAGAGAGGGGATGATGTGGACCAGCCCAGAAACACCAGCAATGACCCATTACATGTTGCAAATGGTCCAATGACTCGGTCCAAGACAAAGGCATTGAAAGAGGCATTGAATAAGAAAGAGCTCTCAGTCAGTGTAGCCATGAGAGAGAAACAAGAGAGAGAAGCTCTCCTTCCCCCACGGGAATAGTTTCCTTTGTTCATGGCGCCAGCTGAAATTTTGAATTTTCGATTACTGTAGCTTCCCCCCCTTCCCTGCTTATCTTCTGCTCTACACTTTCTTCATGGCCAAAAACAAGCGCAATACTCGCCGACCCCCTGCACAAATTCAACAGTTACATGATAACTCTGTTCTTGCTCTAGCCGCTCCTCCCCTTCCTTCTCCGCCTTCTCTTCTCCCCTCCCCTCCGATTCCCACCCCCCTCCTACAGCGGTGGCCGGTGGGTCCAGCCCTTATAAATTTTTGATTTTTGCTGAGGAAGGGTCTGTTCCTCAATCGTTTGTCCCTTCTCCCTCTACCCCTGATCATGTGATTGTAGAGGACTGCTCTGATGAGGATGATTATGATGAAGATGAAGTTGATTACTCTGCATCTGGAGGAAGTTCCAATTTTTTTCGCTCCCCTGTGCCACCTTCTACGGGCAATAACCTAGATGCAACTCTTACCAGTGTTTCGAGGGTTTCACCCTTGTGTGGTTCTAGGAAATCAGTAGCTGCAACGGCTACTTCATCAAAGAAAGGACCTTCTCCTGTGCCTGCTCCTCACCATAACATCCCATCTCTCGCTGTGGCAGATCATAATCTTCCAACTGTAGTCTCCTCACATACAGAGGCTTCTCATTCAGGCACCTCTCATTCTACTGCACCTGTTGAGAAATGGCGAGATTTATTTGCCACCAACCGTAACACTATCACAGGTCCTAAATTACCGCATTTCTCATCTTCTTACAATGATTTACCCTGTGATTTGTCTTCTGATGATTTAGATAATAATTATGATGTATGGCAATTATGTATTATGGGCTATGTTGCTGGAAAGTCGCCTGGTTTTAAGGCATTGAATAATATTATATCCAGTTCTTGGAAGTGTGATGCCTCTTTGGCTATCCATGAATCTGGCTGGTTAGTCTATAGATTCAACAACGTTGATGATAAACTTGTTGTTCTTGCTAATGGTCCTTACTTGATATATGGCCGGCCACTGATTATCAAAGCTATGCCAGAGTACTTTGATTTTGGGACTGATGAGATGTCCTGTGTTCCTGTATGGGTTAAATTCCCAAATTTGCCGTTAAAATGGTGGTCTCCTAGATGCCTTTCTAAGATTGCTAGCAAATTAGGCACCCCCTATAAAAAGTGACCAGCTCACCTTTAACATGTCGAGAATTTCCTATGCTAGAGTCCTTGTAGAACTGGATTTACTTGCTGATCTCAAATCTTCTATTGTCATTAACTTACCGAATGGAGCCACTCTGAATCAACCGGTGATATATGAGACATTTCCTAGATTTTGCAAGTTGTGTAAAGTCCTTGGGCACAACACGGGAACTTGCACCTCCCACCCTGTCCCGGTGGTGGCAAGACCTATGGGCAAGAACAACCATCCACCTATAGTTGCCAACAGAGGTCGCAATGTTTTTGATCACTTAGGGTCTGTTGCAGAGCCTAACCTTGAGAAAACTAAAGGCCAGATTGGGGAGTCTTCCCATAATTATGACCCTATGACCACCGAAGCTGCGGTGGCCACTGATGGATGGGAAATTGTTAAAAGCAAGAAAGCAAGGAAATCTCTTGGCATACCTGTTAGTGCCACACCTGCAGCTGATCAGGTTTCAACCACCCCCTAGAGGTAAAGCACCTGCTAACTCATCTTCAGGAGGTATTTGTACCTCTATTTGCAACCTCCCCATCATCAATAATGGGAAAGAACCAGTTGGAGCAGTCCCATACAGGAAAGATTCTAATGTGGTTCCTGTTGGTGTAACCACTATACGTGGTCAGAGAAGGAGTTCATCTATAGCATCTGGGAGTGGTAGAGTACCCCCTCCACCCCTTCCTATGTAATGTTATTATTCAGCTGGAATGTCAGAGGGCTTAACAGTCCTCTGAAACAGCATGAGCTGGTTCGTCTCATGCAAAAACATAAATTTGATGTATGTGGTCTCCTGGAGACCAAATTGTCTTCTTCCAAGCTTCAGTTTATGCACAGGTTTCGGCTGAAGCGCTGGAAACTAGTCTCTAATGTGGAAGCTGCTAGCACTGCTAGAGTCATTGTGTTATGGAATCCTTCTACTGTTCATGTTGATGTGCTTGATTCTTCTCCCCAGTGTATTCATGTTTCCATTCGATGCTTATCTTCTCATCTTACTTTTGCTGCTTCATTTGTTTATGGTTACAATACCATTTCTGGGCGTAGAACTCTGTGGGATGGCCTCAAATCTTGGGCTTCAACTGGTCCCTGGCTTGTGTTGGGAGATTTCAACTCCACTCTTTCTCAGGACGACAAATATAATGGTGAACCGGTCTCTTCCTATGAATTCTCTGATTTCAGAGCATGCTGCTCAGAGCTTGGGCTTTCAGATCTAAACTACACTGGCTGTCATTATACTTGGTCTAATGGGACTGTTTGGACTAAAATTGATCTTGTTCTAGCCAATCCTTCATGGAACAATCTTCAGCTCACTTCTCATGTGCATTTCCAACCTCCAGGAGCTTTCTCTGATCACCATTGGTGGTAGTTCTCCCCCAGGTCGTCGACCATTTAAGTTTTTCAATATGTGGGTTGAACACTCGGAGTATGCAGGCCTAATTTCTGATGGATGGCAACTCCCAACCGAAGGCTCTCCCATGTTTATTTTGTGTAGGAAGCTCAAATCTTTAAAGCAACCCCTAAAGAGTCTGAACAAGTTGCATTTCAGCCACATCTCAGAGAGAGTTGCTAGAATGGAGGCAGACTTGGAGCAGCACCAACACCTTTGCATGATTCCAGAGATGATATATCTCTCCTGAATTGGGTTAATGCACTAAAGATTAATCTTCTTAATCTTAAATCTGCTGAGAAAGCGTTCTTCTCTCAGAAGCTGAAGTGCACTTTTTCAAGGACAGTGATAGAGGTACAAGTTTCTTTCATGCTTTGATGAGCCACAGACATAGGAAAAGCTTCATTTCTGCTCTCCAGTGTAGCAACGGGGATCTAACTACTACTATAGATGAAGTTGGTGCTGAATTTATTCATTTCTATCAGAGTCTTCTTGGCACCTCCTCGGCTATATCTCCTATTGATGAGGAAGTTGTTCATAGTGGCCCTTGTCTGGATACTAATCAATCTGATTTTCTTCTAGCTCCTGTCACCAATGAAGCCATCAAGGAAGCTCTCTTCAGTGTTGGAAACAATAAAGCTCCTGGTCCTGATGGATTCTCTTCTCTTTTCTTCAAACAGTCTTGGGATATTGTGGGAGCTGATTTCTGTGCGACAGTCAAGGATTTCTTTTCCTCTGGTCGGATTCTAAAGCAGATCAACCATTCCATTATTGCTCTGGTTCCAAAATCTGCTAATGTTAATTCTGCAAATGACTTTCGGCCCATTTCATGTTGCAACGTGGTTTACAAAGTCATCTCCAAAATTCTTGCAGGAAGGCTAGGATGTGCCCTCCAGGGCATCATTAATCCAGCTCAAAATGCTTTCCTTGGTGGGAGAAGCATGATTGATAACATTAATCTGACTCAAGAATTACTTCGGCATTATGGTAGGAAGAGGACCTCCCCCCGATGCCTCATCAAAGTTGACTTCAAGAAAGCATTTGATTCGGTGCAATGGCCTTTTCTCAGAGCTCTCCTCCATCTGTTAGGCTTTCCCCAGAGATTTGTTCATCTGGTGATGCTATGTGTGGAAACCTCCTCATACTCTGTTGCTGTTAATGGCAATCTTTATGGTTTCTTCCCTGGAAAATATGGAGTTCGACAAGGTGACCCTCTCTCTCCCTATCTATTCCTAATATATATGGAATACTTCTCCCGTATGCTGGGAATGGCCAGTCAACAGCAAGCTTTTCACTTTCACCCAAAGTGTGCGCCTCATCATATTTGTCATCTTGCATATGCTGATGACGTTCTCTTATTATGCCAAGGGGATTGTTCTTTTGTCCAAATTCTGGTTGAGCAGCTACATGCTTTTGGCCGAGCTTCAGGACTTCATACTAATGCATCGAAATCCTTTATATATTTTAGTGGTGTTGGTGACAGCTTGAAACAAACTATCCTCCAAGACTCTGGTTTTTCGGAAGGTAGCTTTCCTTTCAAATACCTTGGGGTCCCCCTCAGCCCTCACAGGCTTCTGGCTAGCCAGTTGTATCCCCTCCTGCATCAACTTGAAACTGCTATTCAAAGCTGGATGGGCAAAAACTTATCCTATGCTGGGCGGCTGGAACTAATTGGCTCTGTTTTATTTGGAATGGTTCAATTTTGGCTTAGTATCTTTCCCATGCCAGAGAGTGTTATCAATCAAATTACTTGTATTTGCAGGAACTTCCTTTGGACTAGTAGTACAGTCAGGAATATGTCTGCATTGGTTGCTTGGAAGAACGTCTGCCTGCCAAAAGCTAAAGGAGGTCTTGGTCTATATGACATTAAAGCAAGGAACAATTGCTTTCTTGTGAAGCAGCTATGGAATATTCATATGAAAGCTGACTCTATTTGGATTCGTTGGGTGCACCATTTTTATTTGCAAGACACCAACATCTGGACAGTCCCCCTGCAACAAACCTCCTCCCCCCTATCAGAAGACAAAGCTTTTTTCGGCTAATGCTTATGAATACTTGAGAACCAAAGGAACCCTGGTCTCTTGGGTGCATGTGGTTTGGGAGTCCTAGTGTCTTCCACGACATAGTTTTATCCTGTGGCTTGCCTTGCTTAAGCTGCTGCGAACAAAAGACAGGCTGCATTTCGTTGACATTGATGTTAGTTGTCAATTTTTCTCGTAAACTGAGTTTTGCAGCTACAGTGTATAATGTATGGAAATAACGGAATGCAAGGATCTTTGCTGGACATCAAAGAACCACTTGTTCTTTGAATGCTCCTATACTAAAGCGATCTGGTGGGATGTATGTGACAGATGCGACATTCCAAGAATGACAAAAGGCTGGGATGAATGGATTCGATGGGCCACTGTCTCTTGGCATGGCAAGAGTTTCGTCAATTTTTCTCGTAAACTGAGTTTTGCAGCTACAGTGTATCATGTATGGCAAGAACGGAATGCAAGGATCTTTGCTGGACTGTCTAGAACTTCGAATTTGGTCTTTAATCAAATCGAATGTATCATTCGTGATAAGCTTGATTTGATGAGGAATGTCGTACCAACAAATGAAAACAAAAGGATCCAACGAGCTTGGAGGGTGAATACCATAGATTCTTAATTTGTTAGTTAGCTGGTTGTATTGGTTTCCCTAACGAATCTAGTGAGGTTTTTGTTTTATGGTCGGTGGCTAGCCTGTAGCCATCTGTTGTTTTATGTTTCTGTTATCATTATAAATCTGGGGTATGCCCCTTATAATGTTTGTATCTTCTTCTTTTAATACATACGTCAACTTACCAAAAAAAAGACATTGATGTTAGTTGTGTATTTTGCCAGGATCATGAAGAGAGCCACGACCACTTGTTTTTTACCTGCAACTGGACCTCCATATTGTGGATGAAAGTCAAATCCTGGCTTAGACTAAACAGAGGCATGACCACTATCAACAGTGCAGTTCGGGGCCTTCATCTAAAGGGGAAAACTACTGTCACTAGAATGAAAAGAGTATCCCTCAGCATTGTTGTTTACTTGATATAGGAAGAAAGGAACAGAAGGGTTTTTGAAAATTCCTGCTCCCCTGTGGAGCCTATATTTCAGCGGTTTCAAGTGTTATTCTACATGATATTATGCTTTCATCAGCGTGATCTCCCCATTCCTAATTGACTAGTTGCTGATCGTTATGGTGACGCTATCATTTGGTTTGCATTAAGATGGGCTGCTTCGGCTTCTCTTTGATGCTACTGCTCCTATTGACTTCTTGTCTTGTTGTTTTGATATGCATGGTTGCACTAGCCCTTCACTGCATGATTGGCTGCATTTCCATGTCTTTTCATGGAAGGGATCATGACTTACTGTTACTTTCTTTGGCTGGTCTTTGCTTTGTGTCGCTGCATGGTTGGCTGCCTCTCCACGTCTCTGCCTGACGTGTTTAATGACGGAAGGCTGCATCTCCTCAGCTGCATGGAATGATCTGCTGTCCTCTGATTGGCTACATCTCCTTAGCCTCTACATGGCTATCTTGGTGGAAGAGCCTCTTCATAGATGTCTTGGTCTCTTCGCATGGTGGAGTTGGGATTGCTCTGTTTCTGCATGGTGATTCCACGTCTCTTCATCAAGGAGTCAATGTTGGATGCTGCTCTTGTCTGGTTTTTCCTTGGCATGTTGAAACTCTATTGCTGATGTGTGCACTTCTCATTGGTCGGTTCCATTTATCTTTATTTGTCTGCTTGTGGTTCCTTTGTGTCCTGCATGGGATTGCATGAGCTTGCATGCGTTTTCACGTTCTTTTTATCTTGATCAGTTCTTGGTATTTCTGTTTGACCTTGCATGTTGAGGGGTGGACGTGCATGGTTCCCCGTATCTGCATGGTCTCTGCATGGTCTTTCATTTAATTTGGCTGGGTGGAAGCTTCTGATTGGCTATGGTTCATTCTCTGGATGTGATGATGAAAGGGCTCTGCATGCACTTGCATGTGGCCTTATTTGCTTGGTAATTTAGCTGCTAGCCGGTTTTATTGACACTGGTCCTGTGCTTCTTGGCTGATCTTTAGCCATCTGTCTACATTCTCTTGTGTTCACTATTCCTTGTATCTGCATGGATGAGCTGTTGCCACCTGTTCTTGGTTGCTGCTGGTGTTTTAATGTGTTCTAGCTGGAACCTGGCTGGGCTGTCTCTATCTCTGCAAGGATGGTCTTCTACGTCTCTGCATGGATGGGCATACTTTGCATGGATGGCTGGTAATTGTCTCTACATGGATGCCAAAATGTTCATCGTCCCTGGATTTTCTGCATGGCTTTCTATTGTGCTCATTGGCTTGTTTGCTCTTGGCTTCAGCTTGTGGGCTTCTAGCTCCAGCCTCTCCTGCTAAGAGTTTCATTCATCCTTTCATCCTGTAGCTGTGGTTGATTCATCCTCGTCAGCTTCTGCTTGTTTTGCTTTGTGTTAGGTTGGGAACCTTATACACTTTGGTTCCTCTCATAACCATTGTTGGTTTTTTCACTGTTATTATTTTTTCAATGGTTTGCTATTTTGGTCTCTTAGAGAGCCTGTTCCCTTTACCAGATTATGTATATCCTTTGTATTGCTGGTCTCAAGCTTGTTCTGCAAGCTTGTCTTGCTATTTTTGATCTATACATTTCTTACATTTGATAAAAAAAAAAAAGAGGCATTGAATGCATTGGTTTTGAATGTTTCAACCAAGTCAGAATTGAAAGGTCCATTAGAGTATCAAGAGGAGACCTTAGTACATCTTATCCATGTGCAAGAGGGGTCCAACACAACCTTATTTGGGCCATGAGGTGAGGACAGCAAAGGAAACAAAAGAATCCTTCTACAACTTGGAACAACATGGGTGGCTACCTTTTCCTTTTGTTTCTAGGATTAAGGGGCTGCATGGAAGGCTATAAATAAGCCTTGAATCAGTTATATAATATTTTACTTCCTTCTCTTCTTCTCATGACAGAACATGGATTTAATATTATGAGCTTTGTTTTATTTCGTTAGCTACAACCCAAGGCTTGTTTGGGCTTAATTAATACTTTGTTTTCAGTTAGGATCTGAGGCTTGTTTCGATTAAGTTATGGGCTTTTCAGTTTAGGGTTTTGGGTCAGTTGAGTGAACATCATTTAAGTCCACATAAGGGGTCCATTAGGGTTAACTTTTCAAGAACTATTTAAACTCATGTAAGCCAAAATTTCAGCAGCTTTGATGATAATTACTTCTGATTTTTTCAGTTTTAACGTGTGAGAGTGATTCTTGCATTCTTCAGTTCTTGAACGAACTGAATCTGACTTATCGAAGATTAACTGGCTTCGTGGCGTCATTCTACTCAATCCAATAGTATTGGTGCCTTGGGGCAGGTTTCCATTGTGTCATACTCCTATCAGACCTATTTCAGCTTTCCGGGATCAGATCTCAATCTTGATTGTGGGTTGCGTGACCACGTGATCACGAGGTTCGCATCAGCATTTCTATTGGCCAAAGATGAAAAGGGATGTGCAACGAATTTGTGAACAATGCATTGCTTGCGAACCTCTTGAACACGTGGTCAAGGAACCCACACGCAAAGACACCAATTCTCAGAAAGCCAAGTAAATCAGGTTTGATAGGAGTGTGACACAAAGATAACTTGTACCTTGGCACCTGTTGGGAATGGAAATCCCCATCCAACAAATATTGATACGTAAACGAGAAGTATAAGGATGACGTTATGAAGTCAGTTGTTCTTCGATTTTCAGTTCTTTAGAGAACCAAAGAAGGGAGAGTATCTCACCAATACATACACAAAGTGCGGCAAACAAGAAGTTCTATTAATCTGAATTGTCTAACCTTACATGTTTGGTTATGCCTTTATTTATACTACTCTAGATTGAAACAAACCCTAAAGGACCTCTTATGTGGACTTATATGATGCCCACTTACAATTAACCCTAAACCCTAAACCCTAAACTAAGAAGAAAATAATAATAACAATAATAAATCCGAATTTAATATCCTAAATATGACAGGATTAGATTTGCTGCCTTGTCTCATATAAGTTAGGAGAATCAAATCTAAACTTGCCTCCTCTTTAGTTTTCTTGTTTGCAAAGTATTCTTAGTAGACTTGGAAACTTATTTAATGATAGATTCCTACTGTTATAAGGATAGAATAATTGTTTTCATACACCGTAAGGATTCCTCCACATTAATATGGAGTTCATACAACACATGGAAACTATGTTGTTGCCCATTAAATATCCTTGCAAGACAAGGAAATTCCCAAAAACAGCTGCCACATCCTTGTAGGAAAATAATCCTAGCCAAATAGGAAGTCCACGAGTCAAAAGGAAGTAAATAATAAAATTCGTACAGCCTATGTTGACCAGTATTGGGATGCCTTCCCGAACTCTGATTGACTTGAAATTTTAACCCAAGGTAGGACAACAAGTCAAGAGACTCCACGTAACTTTTTTGATACGGTTCAGCCTTGTGATATGACCAAAGCAAGGTCAGATTCAGATTTTGGGGTAAGAGTTTCTACCATTCAGTTTTACGCTATTAAGCATAACTTCAAATCCAACCAGTGGATCGAGCTGAAACTTTACCATAGGATTCTAGAGGTATTTGTCTATGTTGGGGTACATTTTCAAGTGAATCCATGTTCAGAAAGGAGTTGCGATATAGATCAGAACAAGCTATACGAATTCTGGTATTTACTTCCTTTTGACTTGTGGACTTCCTATTTGGCAAAGATCCTTTTCCTACAAGGATGTGGGAGCTTGTTTTGGGACTTTCCTAGTTCCACAAGGATCTTTAATGACCTGCAATATAATCTCCAAGTGTGGCAAGGATTCATTAATGTTTCAGAATCGTTTTCTTATAAGGATTCCTTATCCATCCTAGTTACACAAGAAAAGAATGGCTGGTGGTATTTAATGACAAATCAATTATTTTTATTATTTTCTTTCATGTTTTGGCTTATAGAACTTTGTTTTGAGGTAGGATCCAAGGCTTGTTTGGATCAGGTTATGGGCTTTACAGTTTAGGGTTTTTGGGTCAATTTTGTATACGGGTCAGTTCAGCCCACAAGGGTAGATCCATTAGGGTTACTTTTAAGAACTATTTAAACACATGTAACCTAAATTTCAGCAGCTTTGATGATTAGTACTTCTGGATTTTTCAGTTTTAATGTGTGAGAATGATTCTTGCATTCTTCAGTTCTTGAACGAACTAAATCTGACTTATCGAAGATTATCTGGCTTCGTGGCGTCATTCTACTCATTCCAATAGTGTTGGTGCCTTGAAGTAGGTTTCCATTGTGTCACACTTCTATCAGATCTATTTCAGCTTCTAGGATCAGATCTCGATCTTGATTCTGGGTTGCGTGACCACGTGATCACGAGGTTCGCATCAGTTGGTATCAGAGCTAGGCTCCGAAACAAGGTCATATCCTTTTGTTATTTTTGTTTTTTTAGTGTTCCTTTTAAGTTTTTTAGTGTTTGCCTCCATTTCTTGTTCTTCGTGTATGCGTCATCTAAGCAAAAAAAAAAAGGGTTATATTTCATCTTGTTACTGTCTGTAATCATATCAGAAACGAACCATGGTCACGCAACCCACACACAAAGACACCAATTCCTGGAAAGCCAAGTAAATCAGGTTTGATAGGAGTGTGACACAAATATAACTTGTACCTAGGCACCAGCACTATTGGAAACGGAGACCCCCACCCAACGAATATTGATTCGCGAATGAGAAGTATAAGGATGACGCCACGAAGATAGTTGTTCTTCGATAAGTCATTTGTAGTTCTTTAAAGAACCAAGGAAGGGAGATTATCCTACCAACACACAATAAGTGCAGCAAAGAAGTTTATTGATCTTAAAATTGCGTAACCTTACATGTTTGGTTATGCCTTTATTTATACTGACTCTAGACTTAAAGAAACCCTAATGGACCCCCCTTAGGTGGACTTATATGAAGCCCACTTACAATTGACCCAAATAAGTAATAATAACCCAAAGACTAAGAAGAAAATAATAAAAATCCAAAAATTATCATGCTAAATATGCTAGAATCAGATTTGTCACCCTTAAGAAGTCTTAAATAAACTAGGAAAAATCTGATTTGGAAAATTTGTGTTGCTGCCCCCCTTTGATGTCCTTGATTAGCTTGGATTTCCTTGTTTAACTTGGACAAATAAGAAAACAAATTTCCTCATTTGTTGCTGATTTAATTACTTTCCTTCCTAAGTTAGGAAAAGAATTAAATAGTCCTCCCCTCTTTATGAATAAGATATGGCCAACTTCCTTACTCAATTAGGAGAATAAATTGCTGACTTTTTATCCTTGTAGCATTAGGAAAAATAACAAGCCTAACAAGGCTGGTATTAGGCCGGACACATCAACCCCTTGTTCCACACGAATTGGGCTCTTCTTGGACCTGAACTAGATGAATTAAAGGCTGTCCTTCATGTTCCTTAAATGTCCCAAGCCTCTCTAGGTCCATTTTGCTCCATATGTTCTGAACAAGCTCATTCAATGCTTCTTTAAGCTTCTTCGTCCTAGCTCTTGTAATTGGCCCAATTGGCACCTTCAATGGGTCGTTGGCATGATTACGCTTGGTGTTGGGCTGATCCGCATCAATATCAGTATATTAAAAAGAAAAAAGAAACAGAGAGAGAGGGATCAGTTGAAATTTGAAAGATCATTCAATTTTTGCCGTAGAGACACAACTATTGGTGAACTATAAGCAAACCACCTCATAATTAATTGAAACTTCATATTCAGTCTATTGGGGATGAGACCGCATCATATGTTAATTTTGGACTTATTCTGATATTATTAGCTTGAGGTTTTAAGTCGAGGTTCAATTCTGCCGCAGAAACACTACTCTTGGTGAACCATAAGCAAATCACCTTAGAATCAATTGAAACTTCATATTCTGTGTATTGGGGATGAGATCGCACCATATATTAAATTTAGGCTTATTTTGATATCTGCTTCTAGAGGTTTTAATTGGAGGTTGAATTTTGCCGCAAACTGATCATACACGGGGTTTCGGTACCTAGACATAATAAAACGACCTATAAACTGAGATTTGTTGTTTTCTTGGTATCCTAATACTATATATTAAATTCTAGGTCATTTGGATTGCGTTTTCTTTAGGTTTCGTCTTGCTGTAACGGGTTTGTTTTGCGTTGTCTTTCAAAACTTGTTTTGTTTATGTTGATTTTGTTCCTTCCAGTATATTATCATCATATTTGGGATATTTGGCTGTTTTTTGAGTCATTCTCATCAATTTCATATTTGTTTGTTTTCGATCAGTTCTGGTCCAAACAAAAGTCAGATTTGTAATTTCGAGTCTAAATCAGTGTTCTTCCTGTCATAAACTCTATTCTTGTTGTGTCTTCGTCTTCTTCTATTTTTCCTATTTGTGTCATGTATTCAACAAGGGAGAGGGAATGAAGGAGGATTCTAGCTCAAAGATGCGAAATCCTAAGCCATCGTTTGGGGGTTTTCAAACAAGAAGTTGATAAGTGTAGAAGATTATTCTATGATCTTCAAGCTTCATGGGAAAAGGAGGTACAGTGCCAAAAAATGAAAGACGAAGGGGAGTTGTTGTTGTTATCATTCAAAAGTATGTACGCAAGTGGTTAGTACGGTGCATTTATTTGAAAGTATTGGTAGTCACTACTTCCATACAGTGTTGTTGGAGAAAGGTGTTAGCAATAAGGGAATTCCGAAGGCTTAAACAAGAGGCTAATGAAGTCGCTACTGACTATTCAAGATTCGAGGGTGAATCTTCTTCAAAGAGGGAACGATACGGTTCAGCCTTGTGATACGACCAAAGCAAGGTCAGATTCGGATTTTGGCGTAAGAGTTTCTACCGTTCAGTTTTACGCTATTGAGCATAACTTCAAATCCAACTATTGGATTGAGCTGAAACTTTACCATAGGATTCCAGAGGTATTTGTCTATGTTGGGGTACATTTACAAGTGAATCCACATTCAGAAAGGACTTGCGAAATAGATCAGAACAAGCTATACGAATTCTGTTATTTACTTCCTTTTGACTTATGGACTTCCTATTTGGCAAGGATCCTTTTCCTACAAGGATGTGGGAGCTTGTTTTGGGAATTTTCTAGTTCTACAAGGATCTTTAATGACCTGCAATATAATCTCCAAGTGTGGCAAGGATTCATTAATGTTTCAAAATCATTTTCTTATAAAGATTCCTTATCCATCCTAGCTACACAAGGAAAGAAGGGCTAGTGGTATTTAATGACAAATCAGTTATTTTTATTATTTTCTTTCATGTTTTGGCTTCTAGAACTTTGTTTTGAGGTAGGATCCAAGGCTTGTTTGGATCAGGTTATGGGCTTTACAGTTTAGGGTTTTTGGGTCAATTTTGTATGCGGGTCAGTTCAGCCCACAAGGGTAGATCCATTAGGGTTACTTTTAAGAACTATTTAAACACATGTAACCTAAATTTTAGCAGCTTTGATGATTAGTACTTCTGGATTTTTCAGTTTTAACGTGTGAGAGTGATTCTTGCATTCTTCAGTTCTTGAACGAACTAAATATGACTTATCAAAGATTAACTAGCTTCGTGGCATCATTCTACTCATTCCAATAGTGTTCGTGCCTTGAAGCAGGTTTTCATTGTGTCACACTTTTATCAGACCTATTTCGACTTTCCGGGATCATATCTCAATCTTGATTGTGGGTTGCATGACCACGTGATCATGAGGTTCACATAAATTTAGCCCGATCCAATAGTCGGATTGAGAATTATGACTGTTGCCACGAAATTGGATAGTTGCGCATTTTACATCAGAATCCGAATCTGATTGTTTTTTCATTGCCCAGTTCGTATCAATATTTTTGAATGATAATAACTGCTTCCATTTTTCATTTTTTTATCCTTTTGGCGCTGAACTAAAGATCTCCATTCTTCACGTTCTTTATTTGTTTCTTTATAAACCTTTGCAAGTCGTTCAACCTCACGCTTTTTATCTAACATCATAAAAGCATTATGATGATAAATATTTGAAACTCGTAACCTTTGTTTCTCTTCCTTCTCAAGTTTGTCACTCACGTTCGCCATCACAAAATTCATTCTTTCTATCATCTTCATCATGATTTGTATTTGGAACTTAAGTTCACCCTCAGGAGGGGGTGGTGTGTTGTTTTGATCTGATATGATGGTACCTGCAAAATTGGTTAGTAGAATAAAAATATCCTCACGTCGCTCGTGTTTCACTCAAACTTAGGTCTTTCCCCTCGTCTTACCTTCTTTCGGTTCTTGCGGATCTGAAATCACATCAAATAGAACCAACTCAGCAGCGCAATCCAAATAGATGTATAAAAATCAAGAAGCAATAATAACACAAAAAACATGTAAAGACAAAACTGTAATGATAGTCTCACAAGTAGCAAGAAAATCTACCCTAAACACCCAAATATGTTAGATATGTTGTAAATATACTGCAATAAATGAAAATAATAGAAACAAGACGAGTTTCAAGAGTTGACGTAAAAACAGACCCGTTTACGATAAGTCCAAATGTGGAACTTAAGGTCAATGATGTCCTATTGAGCTAAAATGTGAGATATAGTGTAATTTCAATCCAAATAGAAGGAATATGAAATTTGAGAGATTTACGATAATGTTTGATATGCTGACCAAAAATGTTATGAATTAGACCTGATTAGACCCAAATTTGAAAACCTGAGCAAATGATATCAAATTGGGCTAAAATTTGACATATAATTCTATTTCAATCCAATTAGACATAACATGAAATTTGAGTAATTTACGATAAGGTTTGTTATGCTGACACAAAAACGTTACGAATCAAACCTAATTAGACTTGAATTTGAAAACCTAAGAAAAAGATATCCAATTCACCCCAAAATTAATATGTAGTGTGATAAGGACCCCAGTAATTATATTTTCAAATTTGACCTAATTCCGTGTTCATTTTATCCAATTTCCCTTTGTTTAGTTTCCTACGACAAAAGCAAATAACTGTCTTTTGGACTTTTTTTTCTTTTTTTTTTTTATAATATGCCACAAATTCAATGAGAAGAAGAAATTGAACACTGAGGAAATGTTTTCTTTTTAATTTTGCGGAATCAACAAGAAACAAAAATTTCGAAAGGATATATCCTGATTAATAGAGTCAAGCTCTAATACCGAATGATGCGAACCTCGTGATCATGTGGTCACGCAACCCACATGTAAAGACACCAAATTCTTGGAAAGCCAAGTAAATCAGGTTTGATAGGAGTGTACCTTATACAAGTTGACATCCTGGGTATTCTAGGGTTTAGCTTAGGTTATTACACATATAAAAACACATTTGTAACCTAAGTTTTAGTTTCATGTTTTGCTTAATAATAATAGTTCAGATTGCTGCATCTCTCTTAGGTCTCGTTTGGGAACACGGTTTAAACGGCATTCCACCAAATTTTGAATTTTTTTTTGCTTAATTTTTTTTTTATGTTTTCAGATCGTTTTGATGTGCTAATGTCAAAAATAATTTTTAAAAAATAAAAAAAAACATTATTTTGATTCATTTCTCTGCTACTTTGGTTCTCTAACGAACTGAATTAACTTATCGAAGAACAATTATCTTCATGGCGTCATCTTATATTTCTTGTTCACGTTGCTATTCATTGGGTGGGGGGTTTCGAATTCCAACAATGTTGGTGCTTTTTTAGGTTTAAGGTACTCTCTGTTACACTTCCAAACTTGATTTCTTGGCTTCCCGAGAGTTGTATCATTTGCTTGTGGGTTACGTGACCAAGTGCTCATGGGGTTTGCAACAATTAGTCTCATAGGCAAATCACTTATATCCCAGTATCAACCAATACCATTAGTCTCACAGACTAATCAATTTCATCCTAGTATCAATGGATACCTTAGTCTCATAGACTATGCATTTATATCCTGGTATCAACTGATACCATTAGTCTCATAGACTAATCAATTTCATCTCGTTATCAACCGATACCGTTAGTATCAATACTACAAACACTAAGTACCAATCCCTTCTATATCCTTAGTTTCTGATATTCAAGAAGTAATCCACGTAGAGGAACTTAAATTTAAAAGTTAATGCATGGATAAAGAAGTTAGTTGGTTGAACACCTTCCTAGTCTCTGCTCATGCGACTGACTATAAATTACCGCAACCCCTACACTTGTGGCTGGTACATGAAATTTTATGAAAAAATCTCCATTTCCTTTGACCGATTTGAAGTTAACAAATTCAGAGCCCCACTTATGTGCCCGACTCTCTTGCGTAAAAATGCATCTAACATGTCCTCTAAGGGACCTAGCCCCTAGCCTCACACATGTAGCCGACTATCATGCACCCGAACCATGTGTACTTGTTTTTCAAATTCAAGGTTTCCAATTAAAGAGGATGGGGTGATAAGCACTTACCCCGAGTTTGTGAATGAGCTACTACTCCCTATTATTGTCCTATCCCCGCAACCTCCTTTATATCATTAAAGACATAGTCATCACAAACAATCCAACCAGTATTCTCAAACCTTAACAAGAAACATTTCTTAAAATCTTATACACATACATATTTTCCGTATCTTTTACTATAATCTTTAACATCTGGATGTTTCATCAATATCTAAGTGCTTAACTTTTCATTTTAATGTCCACACATTTCATCAATATCCAAGTGACATTTCATCAATGAATTTTAAATTTTCAATGACTTAATTTTTCGTCAATGAATTTCCAAGGCCCAATCACTTAGTTTTTCGTCAATGAATTTTCAATGTCTAAATCTGATTATCAATTACACTAAATAACATAATTTTACACAAACATCAAAATGATTCAAGACACAACTCAATTCTCCCTCATTATCTATGGTTGGACGAACATGACATTTAATAGGGATATGAGTTTTCTTCCAAATTTTTTCATTCACATAATAACCTTTAAGACAAAATGTCAAAACAATTCAATTTAATTGTAGACCTTAATTTCACACATTCATGGTTGTCATTATTGTAAATCTCTCAAATTTCATATTCATTCTATTTGGATTGAAATTACACTATATCTCACATTTTAGCTCAATAGGACATCATTGACCTTAAGTTCCACATTTGGACTTATCGTAAACGGGTCTGTTTTTACGTCAACTCTTGAAACTCGTCTTGTTTCTATTATTTTCATTTATTGCAGTATATTTACAACATATCTAACATATTTGGGTGTTTAGGGTAGATTTTCTTGCTACTTGCGAGACTATCATTACAGTTTTGTCTTTACATGTTTTTTGTATTATTATTGCTTCTTGATTTTTATACATCTATTTGGATTGCGCTGCTGATTTGGTTCTATTTGATGTGATTTCAGATCCGCAAGAACCGAAAGAAGGTAAGACGAGGGGAAAGACCTAAGTTTGAGTGAAACACGAGCGACGTGAGGATATTTTTATTCTACTAACCAATTTTGCAGGTACCATCATATCAGATCAAAACAACACACCACCCCCTCCTGAGGGTGAACTTAAGTTCCAAATACAAATCATGATGAAGATGATAGAAAGAATGAATTTTGTGATGGCGAACGTGAGTGACAAACTTGAGAAGGAAGAGAAACAAAGGTTACGAGTTTCAAATATTTATCATCATAATGCTTTTATGATGTTAGATAAAAAGCGTGAGGCTGAACGACTTGCAAAGGTTTGTAAAGAAACAAATAAAGAACGTGAAGAATGGAGATCTTTAGTTCAACGCCAAAAGGATAAAAAAATGAAAAATGGAAGCAGTTATTATCATTCAAAAATATTGATACGAACTGGGCAATGAAAAAACAATCAGATTCGGATTCTGATGTAAAATGCGCAACTATCCAATTTCGTGGCAACAGTCATAATTCTTAATCCGACTATTGGATCGGGCTAAATTTATGTGAACCTCATGATCACGTGGTCACACAACCCACAATCAAGATTGAGATCTGATCATGGAAAGCCAAAAAGGTCTGATAGGAGTGTAACACAAAGAAAACTTGTCCCAAGGTACCAACATATTGAAATGAAGTCAAATGATGCCACGAAGCCAGTTAATCTTCGATAAGTAAGATTCAGTTTGTTCAAGAACTAGAAAATGCAAGAATCTCTCCCACATGTTAAATTGAAAAGTTCAGAAGTATTATTTTCAAAGGTTGCCAAAATTTAGGCTTTACATGTGTTTAAAAAGTTCTGAGAAATTAACCTTAATGGATCTACCCTTGTGAGCTGAATTGACCCTGATGCGAACCTCGTGATCACGTGGACCCATAATCAACATTGACATACAATCCTGGAAAGTTGAAAGAGGTTTTATATGAGTGTGTCACAATGGAAACCTGTCCCAAGGCACCACCACTATTAGAAAAAAATCGAATGATGCCACGAAGCCAGTTAATTTTCAATAAGTCAGATTCAGTTTGTTAAAGAACCAAATAATGCAAGAATCTCTCTCATATGTTAAACTAAAAAGTTCAGAAGTTTAGGCTTTACATGTGTTTAAATAGTTCTGAGAAATTAACCCTAATGAATCTACCCTTGTGGGTTGAATTGACACACTTACAAAAACTGACCAAAAACCTTTACAAGTAAGCTTAAACTCTAATCCAAACAAGCTTTGGATCTTAGCTGAATACCAAGTATTAATTAAGCTCAAAAATAGAAATAATAATGAAAACAAGAAGTTTGGACAATATCTTGTTGATGCCACGTATAAAAGAAAGAAAAACAAGATAAAATATTTCAATTCCCTAGTAATAACTCTTGGCCCATATCCACCTTCCTAGATACTCTAGGATTGCTTTGCCAACTTTTAAGTCTTTTAGATGCTATGAAATCTGATCTGAATATGAATTTAATTGTTGAAGTCTTCTTTCCTTATAGGACTAGGATTTCCCTTTAAAACATGGAAAACTGATTGAACCATCTTGATGCGAACCTCGTGGTCACGCAACCCACACGCAAAGACATCAATTCCCAGAAAGCCAAGTAAATCAGGTTTGATAGGAGTGTGAAATAAAGATAACTTGTACCTAGGCACCAGCACTATTGGAAACGGAAACCCCTACCCAACGAATATTGATTCGCGAACGAGAAGTATAAGGATGATATCACGAAGACAGTTGTTCTTCGATAAGTCGTTTTTTGGTTCTTTAGAGAACCATGGAAGGGAGATTATCTCACCAACACACACACACAAAGTACGACAAATAAGAAGTTTTATTAATCTGAATTGTCTAACTTATATGTCTGGTTATGCCTTTATTTATCTAACTCTAGACTTAAATAAACCCTAATGGACCTTCTTAGGTGGACTTATATGAGGCCTACTTACAATTGACCCAAATAAGTAAAATTTGTTTTCTTATTTGTCCAAGTTAAACAGGGACATCAAAGGGGGAAGCAACACAAATTTTCCAAATCAGATTTCTCCTAGTTTATTTAAGACTTCTTAGGGGTGACAAATCTGATTCTAGCATATTTAGGATGATAATTTTTGGATTTTTATTATTTTTGTTATTTTCTTCTTAGTCTTTGGGTTTTATTACTTATTTGGGTCAGTTGTAAGTGGGCTTCATATAAGTCCAACTAAGGGGGGGTCCATTAGGGTTTATTTAAGTCTAGAGTTAGTATAAATAAAGGCATAACCAAACATGTAAGGTTATGTAATGTTCAGATCAATAAACTTCTTTGCCGCACTTGTGTGTTGGTGGGATAATCTCCCTTCCTTGGTTCTCTAAAGAACTGAAAACGACTTATCAAAGAACAACTGGCTTCATGGTGTCATCGTAATACTTCTCGTTCGCGAATCAATATTCGTTGGGTGGGGGTTTTCCATTTCCAATAGTGCTGGTGCCTAGGTACAAGTTATCACTCCTAACAAACCTGATTTACTTGGCTTTCCAGGAATTGGTGTCTTTGTGTGTGGGTTGCGTGACCACGTGATCACGAGATTCGCATCACCTCTTGAATATGCGCTCAAGCAACCCACAAGCAAAGACACCAATTCTTGAAAAGCCACGTATATCAAGTTTCATAGGAGTGTGATACAAAGATAACTTATACCTATGCACCAGTACTATTAGAAACAGAAAACCCCCACCCAATGAATATTGATTTGTGAATGAGAAATATAAAGATGATACCACAAAGTCAATTATTCTTCGATAAGTCGTTTTCAGTTCTTTAGAAAACTAAGGAAGGGAAAATATCTCACAAACACACACAACAAGGTGCGACAAACAAGTTTTATTAATCTTAAAATTGCGTAACTCTACATGTCTGATTATGACTTTATTTATATTGATTTTAGATTGAAATAAACCTTAATAAGCCCCTGATATGGACTTATATGAGGTCCACTTATAATTAAACCCAAATATAACCCAAAACATAAAAAAATAAAAATAACACAAAGTCTGGTATTGTTGCTGCATGTAGCAAAGAAGAATAAAAGCTAAATACTCTGATTTCCCTAGTTTATAAGTTGTTATAGTTGAATAACCCTTCCTTGCATTCACCGGAGTAGTTGCTACCCTATAAGTCCTTTGTAGACTATGAAAATTCTGACCTGATTTGCTGCCTCTTTAGTTCCTTGTTTAGCTTGGATTTTCTTGTATAACTTGGACAAATAATAAAGCCAATTTCCCCTTTTAGTGCTGATTTAATTATTTTCCTTGTTTGTTTAGGAGAATAAATTGCTGACTTTCTATCCTTGTAACATTAGGAGAAACAAGCTTAACAAGGCTGTTATGGGGCCGAACACATCAACCCTTTGATCCACACGAATTGGACTCTTCTTGGACTTGGTTTATATTAATTAAAGGCTATCCTTCATGCTTCCTAGGCGTCCCAAGCTCCTTTAGGTTCATCTTGCTCCATATGTTCTGAACAAGTCCATTCAATACCTCTTTAAGTTTCTTTGCCCTAACTCTTGTAATTGGTCCACTTGGCACCTTCAATGGGTCTTTGACATGATTAAGTTTGGTGTTGGGCTAATCCTCATCAAAAACATTCTTAGAAATTAATTCCCTTTGTAATCGCCCATCATTTTCCTTCCTTGACTAGAAGAATAAAATCTTTAGCATTAAATTATCCTTTCAAATTTAGGATTCAGATCTGACAACCCCATTTGGTCTCCTTGCATGACTAGGAAACTTCCTTCTTTGTTGCAAAATATTCTCCTAAATAATAGGGACAATAATGAACAAATTTCCCTTTTAATTTTAGGAGAATATTTTGTTGATCCTTGTAAGAAAAGGATCCCAACATCTTAATTAGCCCAAGCCAACTTTGTACCCCATGTGGTTCAAACCCATACTCATTAATATAACCCAAATCAGACCTGATATAAGCTCCCAACAAGCCTACTTTGCTGCCCAAATCAGACCCATACATGGGCTGATTTGATTTTCTTAAATAAACCATCAAAGAGATTCGACCAAACCTATCATCATGCACAAATAAAGGCTAGCAAAAACTGTTGATGCGAACCTTGTGATCACGTGGTCACGCACCCCACAATTAAGATTGAGATCTGATCCCGGAATGCCGAAATAGGTCTGATAGGAGTGTGACACAATGAAAACCTGCCCCAAGGCACTAACACTATTGGAATGAGTAGAATGATGTCACAAAGCCAATTAATCTTCTTCGATAAGTGAGATTCATTCGTTCAATAACTGAAGAATACAAGAATTACTCTCACAAGTTAAAACTGAAAAATTCACATGTAATATTCATCCAAGCTGCCGAAATTTAGGTTACATGTGTATAGTTCTTAAAAGTAACCCTAATGGATCTATCTTTGTGGGTTGAACTGACCCACATATAAACTAACCTAAAAAAATCTTAAACTGAAAAGCCCATAACCCGATCCAAACAAGCCTTGGATCCTAGCTCAAAACAAAGTTCTAATTAAGCCCAAGCATGAAAGAAAATAATAAAAATAACTAATTTTTCATTAAATACCACTAGTTCTTCTTTCCTTGTGTAGGATGAATAAGGAATCCTTATAAGAAAAGGATTCTAAAACATTAATGAATCCTTGCCACACTTGGAGATTATATTACAGCTCATTAAAGATCATTGTGGAACTATGAAATTCCCAAAACCAGTTGCCAAATCCTTGTAGGAAAAGAATCCTAACCAAATAGGAAGTCCACAAGTCAAAAGGATGTAAATAATAAAATTCGTACAACCTCTAGTGACCAGTATTGCAGTGCCTTCCCGAACTCTGATTGACTTGAAATTTTTACCTAAGGTAGTACAACATGTCTGGAGAGTCCACGTAAAATATTAGCCCGATCTAATGGTTGAATTGAGAATTATAACTATTACCGTGAACCTGGACTGCTGCGCATTTTAAGCCAAAATCTGAATTTGACCTTACTTAGGTCGTATCAGAAGGTTGAACCATATCATTCCCTCCCTCTTCAAGAAGATTTGCCCTCGAATCTTGATAGGATTAGTAGCAACTGCAGTAGCCTCTTGTGATACGACTGCAGTAGCCTTCAAATTTCCCTTATTACTAACACCTTTCTCCAACAACACTGTATAGAAGTAGTGTCGACAAGAATTTCAAATAAGTACACCGTACTAACCATTTACGTACATACTTTTGAATGATAACCAAAGCGGCTCTCCTTCGTCTTGCATTCTTTTGGCGTTGTACCTCTTTTTCCCATGAAGCTTGAAGATCATAGATATTATCTTCTACACTTACCAACTTTTCGTTCTAAAACCCCCAAACCATGACTTAGTTTTTTGCATCGTTGATCTACAATCCTCCTCTGTTCCCTTTCCCTTGGTGAATATGTAACACAAATAGAGAAAAGAAAAAAAACAAGAAGAAGATGAAGTCAAGAATAGAGTTTATAACAGGAAGAACACTGATTTAGACTTGAGATTACGAATCTAACTTTTGTTTAGACCAGAACTTATCCAAAAACAAACAAATGTGATAGTGATGAAAATGACTCAAACAATAGCCAAATATCAAAATATGATGATAGTATAATGGTAGGAACAAAATCAACATAAACAAAACAAGTTTTAAAAGATAACACCAAACAGACCTGTTACGACAAAACAAGACCCAATTCGGGAACCTAAAGAAACCGATATCCAAATGTCCTCAAATTTAATATATAGTATTCTGATACGAAGATGGGGCAAATGTATGGCAAGAACGGAATGCAAGGATCTTTGTTGGAATGTATAGGACTTCAAATTTGATCTTTAATCAAATCGAATGTATCATTCGCGATAAGCTTGATTTGATGAGGAATGTCCTACCAACAAATGAAAACAAAAGGATCCAAAGAGCTTGGAGGGTTAATAACATAGATTCTTAATTTGATAGTTAGCTAGTTGTATTGGTTTCCCTAACGAATCTAGTGAGGTCTCAGTTTTCTGTTCGGTGGCTAGCCTGTAGCCATCTGTTGTTTTATGTTTCTATTCTCATTGTAAATCTGGGGTATGCCCCTTATAATCTTTGTATCTTCTTCTTTTAATACATACGTCAACTTACCAAAAAAAAAAGTATTCTGATACGAAAATAACAACAAATCAAACTTTATAGGGCATTATATTATATCTAGGTACGAAAACCCCTTGTATGATCAGTTTGCGGCACAATTAAACCTCCAATTAAAACCTCAAGAAACCAAAATCAAAATAAGTCCCAATTTAATATCTGGTGTGATCTAACCCTTAATACACAGAATATGAAGTTTCAATTGATTCTAAGGTGATTTACTTATGGTTCACTAAGAGTAGTCATTCTGCGACATAATTGAACCTCAAATTAAAACCTCAAGCAACCGATATAAAAATAAGCTCAAAGTTTATATATGATGCTATCGCACCCCCAATAGACAGAATATGAAGTTGCAATTGATTCTGAGGTGATTTGATTATGATTCATTAAGAGTTGTGTTTCTACGGCAGAAATTGAATCATCCTTCAAATTTGTCATTAAATACCACAAGACTTTCTTTCCTTGTGTAGCTAGAATGAATAAGGAATCCTTATAAGAAATTGAATCACTTCATTTCAACCTCTGGAGCTCACGCTCTGCACAAAACATCAACTGAAGGTCAAATCTGCCAATTATCTTCAATTTACTCCCTTTTGCATCTTTCATCCAAAAGTGCCTTCAAAACATAAAACAAAGAATATCAAGGCATTTTATATATAAAACATAGGCAAAACACTAGTTAAATATGGGTGAAACTATCGAATAATATGGTTGCATCAATTAGGACTGATGATGTGGACCATCCCAGAAACACCAGCAAGGACCCATTACATGTTCCAAATGGTCCAATGACTCGGTCCAAGACAAAGGCATTGAAAGAGGCATTGAATGCATTGGTTTTGAAAGTTTCAACCAAGTCAGAATTGAAAGGTCTATTAGAGTATCTATGTGCAAGGGTGGTCCAACATAACCTTATTTGGGCCATGAGGTGAGGATAACAAAGGAAACAAAAGAATCCTTCTACAACTTGGAAACAACGTGGGTGGCTACCTTTTCCTTTTGCTTCTAGGATTAAGGGGCTGCATGGAAGGCTATAAATAAGCCTTGAATCAGTTATATAATATTTTACTTCCTTCTCTTCTTCTCATGACAGAACATGGATTTAATATTATGAGCTTTGTTTTATTTTGTTAGCTACAGCCCAAGGCTTGTTTGAGCTTAATTAATACTTTGTTTTCAATATCATCTCTATTATTTAGGAGAATATTTAGCAACAAGGGAGAGAGTGTGGTGCTGTCGGAGCTACATCTACTCCGTCCACCGTTGGATTGTTCTCATTTCTGACTATGTTGTTCCTTCCAACCTTCTCTCAACATTGACCGAACGGATTTGTTATCCAATCAACGAGGTAAGAAATATTGATCTCGCAATATTTCTACTATTCTGCATTTTCAGTTCTGGAACTATGGAGAAGTGGTGAAGTTGCAGCATAGTGAATGGATTTTCTTCATGATTTCTCTTATGGCTGTCATAGACATGAAGGCCTTTGCCATATGTGAAGATTAAATCACAGTTCTTTGGAAAAGTTTCATTTTTCTTGCTAGTTCCAGAGTGGTTTGTCGTAGCTTGATCTCCTTTGTTCACCGTTGGATCGTTACTATTTTTGAGTATGTTGTTCTTCGGAACCTACTCTACATCTTGACCGAACGGATCATTGTTACAATCAGTGTGCTGGGAGATATTGGCCTCGTAATTCTGTAATTCTCTTCTTCCTTCATGAACTAATATGCATCTTGTTGTTTATGAGTTAGGTTGTTGTTATTTCTGAGCTTAGGTTACTTCTTGGACTCAGTTTATCTTCTTAGATTTTTGTTCTCTCTAGTATTTGTATGCTACCATAATGTCTCTATGTTCTTCTGTGGAAAATGTTCCAATGGTTAGTTCTAACATTGAACAACACAATCAAGTTAAGTCTGGACATACATTAAGATTAGAACTGCAAGATATGTTGAATAGCCATGGGATGAGGATTTCTCAGTTTCAAGCTGATTCTGATGTTAGTATAGAGAAACACTCTACTGTCCAAGCTTCTAATGTTGTTCCAGAAATGAACCATGTGTTGGGTTCTAAAGTTGATGAGGTGAAGGTAGGGTCTCATCAACAAGAACAACTAAAACTTAGACCCAAATTGAATTTTTTAAATGCTTTGAAGGGTTCTGATGTTGATGACAATGAGGGTAGCAAGACCCTTGGCATTAGTTCAGTCCGTAATCTGCACTTTGCTCCCCCTACTATGACTGATGGTCGCGCGTGACAGTAGCTCCTCCACTTGATGTGTTTGAAGATGGCTGCGAATTTTGGAAATCCACCCTAGTTGGTCATTTTGTGGGGCAGAAATTACCGTATCCCGTGGTTAATTCTATTGCCAAAAGAATATGGAGCTCCTACGGTCTATCAGAAGTTTTGTCTTCGGATAATGGTTTCTTCATCTTCAATTTTGATTTTGTTGATCATGCCACTAATGTGCTGGAAAGAGCCCCATGGCACATGGCAAACAGGCCTTTGGTGCTTAAACGTTGGCAACCGAACATGCAATTTTTAAAAGATGATTTGGCCAGAGTTCCGGTATGGGTTCGGCTGTATAATGTCCCTCTCGAGTATTGGACTATTAAGGGGTTGAGCTGTGTAGCGAGTGCTATTGGAGTCCCCCTTCATGCGGATCATACAACATTGTTGCGTAAAAGGCTTAGTTACGCAAGAGTTTGCGTTGAGATAGATGCTTCGAAGACGTTGGTTAAGGAATATGATCTTCGCTGTCCAAATGGGTTATTCATAACAATTTCAGCTGAGTACGAATGGATACCGTCGAAGTGCAGTAATTGCAATGTCTTTGGACACACCACAGCGCTATGTGCTACTAATAACATTGATAATCTTAAAGTGGTGGCAGAGGGTAAGAGGAATCTAGGAGCTATAAACTTTAAATCTGTGGATAACAAGCAGAATCAGTTTTAGTTGCAGGTAGTTGGTAAACGAAACAAGGGTTCTGTGAGTGGGGAGAATGCTCCATTGGCATCTAAAGTGGGTAATTGTAATGAGAATGGTTGTTCAACATCTGGTATACATATGTCTGATTGTAATATGATTAATCATGCGGCATCAGATGTGCGCAATGCTGCTTGTCATGAAGATGAAAATCCTTCCTCTCCTTTTGTCTTGAAGAGTTTACGAGAAGACATGAAACAGGAGCAAGGGGCTGCAAGTACTGCCTTAGATCAAGATATGGACGCAATGAGAGGTGATCCAGATGGGGAACAAACCGATAAGGAGTTAACGTCAACGATCCTGACAACCCCTCAAACCCTGAATTCCACCGAAAGGGAAACTGTTAATCAGTTAGCTATTAAGGCTAGAGACTCTCTAGAGAAAAAGAAAAAGGGTTCAAAAGCCTCTTCTAAGAAGAATAAGAAATCTGGCTCCTCTCCAGGAGGCACGTCAAGGTAATCTTTGTGTTGCTGTTTATACTCCTCTCTATTTTCCTATGATTATTGGATGTTGGAATATTAGAGGTTTGAATGATCCTATAAAGCATTCAGAATTGCGTCGGCTCATCCATCAAGAGAGGATAGCTCTTTTTGGTCTGGTTGAAACTCGAGTTAAAGAAAAGAATAAAGATAATGTTTCTCAACTTCTTCTGCGTTCTTGGTCCTTCTTGTATAATTATGATTTCTCTTGTCGTGGGCGTATTTGGGTTTGTTGGAATGCTGATACGGTGAAGGTGGATGTTTTTGGAATGTCAGACCAGGCTAGTCATGTTTCTGTCACTATATTAGCTACCAATATCAGTTTCAATACTTCAATTATTTATGGAGACAATAATGCTTCCTTACGTGAGGCATTATGGTCTGATATAGTGAGTCGTAGTGATGGATGGAAGTCAACCCCGTGGATTCTTATGGGTGACTTTAATGCTATCCGCAACCAGTCGGACAGGTTAGGAGGGTCTACTACGTGGGCTGATACTGTGGACAGATTGGATACATGTATTCGAGAAGCGCAAGTAGATGATCTTCGGTATTCAGGTATGCATTATACTTGGTCGAACCAATGTCCTGAGAATCTGATTATGCGGAAACTAGATAGAGTGCTTGTCAATGAGAAGTGGAATCTGAACTTCCCATTATCGGAAGCGAGATTTTTGCCTTCGGGTATGTCAGACCATTCTCCTATGGTGGTAAAGGTTATTGGCAATGATTAGAACATAAAGAAACCATTCAGATTCTTCGATATGTGGATGGATCATGACGAGTTCATGCCCTTGGTGAAGAAGGTATGGGATCAGAATTCGGGGGGTTGTCCAATGTATCAGCTGTGTTGCAAACTAAGAAAGCTAAAGCAGGAATTGAAACTCTTCAATATGGCTCACTTCTCCAACATTTCAGATAGAGTTAAAGATGCAAAAAACGAAATGGATAAGGCTCAACAGGCTCTGCATACGGCGCATGAGAATCCAATTTTGTGCATGCGAGAAAGGGATGCTGTTCATAAATACGCTTCTACCATCAGGGCTGAAGAGAGTTTTTTCAAACAGAAGGGAAGGATACAATGGCTTAGCTTGGGGGATCAGAATACTAGCTACTTTCACAAATCAGTAAATGGAAGACAGAATAGAAAGAAGCTTCTATCACTTACAAGGGAGGATGGAGAGGTTGTCGAAGGACACGAGGCAGTCAAATCAGAAGTAATTGCATACTTCCATCGTGTGTTAGGAGTGGATCAGATGCCTAGGGTTCTGAACGAGGAAGTGATGGAATCGGCAATTAACTTGAAACTGTCTTCAACGCAACAACATGTACTCGCACAAGATGTAACAAGGGAGGAGATTAAGCATGCTATGTTTAGTTTGAAGAACAACAAAGCCCCTGGTCCGGATGGCTTTAACGCAGGTTTCTTCAAAAGAATGTGGCACATAGTTGGGGAAGATGTAATCAACGCTGTTAGATCCTTCTTTCAGACTCGTAGAATGCTTAAAGAAATGAATGCTACATCCATTTCCCTTATTCCTAAAGTTACTAATCCTACAAGGTTGACAGATTTTCGTCCTATATCTTGCTGCAATACAATGTACAAATGCATCGCTAAGATTCTAGCTGGGAGAATCAAAGTTGTTTTGCCATCCTTAGTTGGTCCATATCAGACTGCTTTTATCTCAGGACGGAGAATCAGTGATAACATTGTTTTGTCTCAGGAACTAATGAAAGGCTATCATAAATCTACGGGACCTGCTCGTTGTGCTATGAAAGTTGATCTGATGAAGGCTTATGACTCGGTGCGGTGGGATTTCGTTGGCGCCATGTTAATAAAAATGGGATTCCCTAGAACGGTCATTGATTGGATCATGGTTTGTGTTACATCATGTCAATTCTCTATCAACGTCAATGGTGAGCTTGCAGGTTACTTTCAAGGGGGAAGAGGGCTGAGACAAGGGGATCCATTGTCCCCATATTTGTTTGTCCTATGTATGGAAATCCTTTCGGGGCTATTCTGCAAGATGAGTGCCAACCAAGAACTCAAGTTCCATTGGAGATGCAAGAAGGACAAAATTTCTCATCTTTGTTTTGCTGATGACTTGATGATTTTTATCAACGGGGATGTAAACTCAATTCGTATGATTAGAATTGTGCTAACAAAGTTTCAAGATCTATCAGGTCTGTATCCAAATCCAAACAAAAGTGACATCTTCTTGAGCGGTGTGTTAAATGCTGAGAGGGAACAAATTATTCATATTCTTGGGTTTAGAGAGGGGGAGCTCCCTATGAAATATTTGGGAGTACCTCTTCTCTCGTCCAGACTAAAGGCTATTTATTGTAAGGGCCTCGTGGATCGAATCACCTCTAAAGTTCGACATTGGACTTGTAGAACACTCTCGTATGCAGGACGGGTACAACTGATTAATTCAGTCTTATTTTCCATACAGGTCTATTGGGCATCTCTCTTTCTCTTACCTGGGCAAGTAATTAAAAATGTGGAGCAAATTATGAAATCCTTTCTTTGGTCAGGTTCAGATATGAGAACTACTGGGGCTAAAGTGGCTTGGGATCAGGTATGTCTTCCAAAAAAGGAGGGGGGGCTAGGAATAAAAAGGATAACAGAATGGAACAAGATTGCTTTGTTGAAACACATTTGGAACCTGTGCAATGACTCAGATGGCTCAATATGGTCTACTTGGATCAGATCCAATCTGTTGCGAGGTAGGAATTTCTGGACAATCAAGACGCCACGGAATTGCTCTTGGGCTTGGGGAAAGATTCTAAAGCTCAGATCCTTAGCATGGCCAAAGATGAAGTACATCATAGGAGATGGAATGACAACCTCTCTATGGTTTGATAATTGGCATCCTCACAGCCCACTCACGGATTCTTACGGGGAAAGATTCATCTATGATTCAGGTATGGCCAAGAACGCGAAGGTGAATGTGCTAATTCAGAACTCAGAATGGAAAACTCCTACCACCCAAGCTATTGGCTGGCACCCCATTATAGAAGCTATTCCTTCCAATTCTAATCCTAAGATGGGGCAAAAGGATGAGATAGTTTGGTTGGATTCGCCAAATCACAGATTCTCGGTCAAAGTAGCTTGGGAACAACTAAGACGTCATCGTCAGATGGTTGAATGGCATGACATTGTGTGGTTCAAGAACGCTGTTCCAAGACATTCATTTCTTCTATGGATGGTTGTCCAACAGAAACTCACAACTCAAGATAAACTTCATCGGTTTGGTATACATGGTCCCAATAGATGCTCACTCTGTCTCCGCAACAATGAGGATCACAACCACTTGTTCTTTGAATGCTCCTATACTAAAGCGATCTGGTGGGATGTTTGTGACAGATGCGACATCCCAAGAATGACAAAAGGCTGGGATGAATGGATTCGATGGGCCACTGTCTCTTGGCATGGCAAGAGTTTCGTCAATTTTTCTCGTAAACTGAGTTTTGCAGCTACAGTGTATCATGTATGGCAAGAACGGAATGCAAGGATCTTTGCTGGAATGTCTAGAACTTTGAATTTGGTCTCTAATCAAATTGAATGTATCATTCGTGATAAGCTTGATTTGATGAGGAATGTCGTACCAACAAATGAAAACAAAAGGATCCAACGAGCTTGGAGGGTGAATGCCATAGATTCTTAATTTGTTAGTTAGCTGGTTGTATTGGTTTCCCTAACGAATTTAGTGAGGTTTTAGTTTTATGGTCGGTGGCTAGCCTGTAGCCATCTGTTGTTTTATGTTTCTGTTATCATTGTAAATCTGGGGTATGCCCCTTATAATGTTTGTATCTTCTTCTTTTAATACATACGTCAACTTACCAAAAAAAAAAGAATATTTAGCAACAAGGGAGGAAGTTTCCTAGTCATGCAAGGAAACCAAAGGGGGCTATCAGATCTGAATCCTAGATTTGGAAGGATAATTTAATGCTAAAGATTTGATTCTCCTAGTCAAGGAAAGAAAGTGATGGGCGACTACAAGGGGAATTAATTTCTAAGAACGTTTTTCATGTTCTGAAGGGAAATTCTAGTCCTACAAGGAAAGAAGACTTCAACAGTTAAATTCTTATTCAAATCAGATTTCCTAGCATCAAAAGGACTTTAAAAGGTGGTTATGAAATCCTAGAGTATCTAGGAAGGTGGATCTCAACCAATAGTTATTTAAGCTAGGAAATTAAGATATTTTATCTTGTGTTTCTTTCTATTATATGCAACATCAACAAGTTACTATCACTTGTTGTTTTCAGTATTATTTCTATGTTTGAGCTAAATTAATACTGATGCGAACCTCGTGATCACATGGTCACGCAACCCACACGCAAAGACACCAATTCCCGGAAAGCTAAGTAAATCAGGTTTGATAGGAGTGTGACACAAAGATACCTTGTACCTAGGCACCAACACTATTGAAAACGGAGACCCCCACCCAACGAATATTGATTCGCGAACGAGAAGTATAAGGATGACGCCACGAAGACAGTTGTTCTTTGATAAGTCATTTTCAGTTCTTTAAACAACCATGGAAAGGAGATTATCTCACCAACACACACACACAAAGTGCGGCAAACAAGAAGTTTTATTAATCCGAATTGTCTAACCTACATGTCTGGTTATGCCTTTTTTATACTCACTCTAGACTTAAACAAACCCTAATAGACCCCCCTTAGGTGGACTTATATGAAGCCCACTTACAATTGATACAAATAAGTAATAATAATCCAAAGACTAAGAATAAAATAATACAAATAATACAAATCCGAAAATTACCATCCTAAATATGCTAGAATCAGATTTGTCACCATTATGAAGTCCCAAATAGACTAGGAAATCTGATCTGAAGGTAGAATTTATTCTGAAGTCTTCTTCTTTCCTTTTTATAGCTAGGATGAATAAGGAATCCTTGTAAGAAAAGGATTCTGAACATTTATGAATCCTTGCCACACATGGAAACTATGTTGTAGCCCATTAAAGATCTTTGGAGAATTAGGAGATTCCCAAAATAAGCTGCCACATCCTTTTAGGAAAAGAATCCTAGCCAAATAGGAAGTCCACAAGTCAAAAGAAAGTAAATAACAAAATTCGTACAACCTCTGTTGACCCGTATTTCGATGCCTTTTCGAACTTCGATTGACCTGAAATTTAAAACCAAGGTAGGACAACATGTCAGGAGACTCCACGTAAACTTTTAGCTCGATCCAACGGTCGGATTGAGAATTATGACTGTTGCCGTAAAACTGGATAGGTGCACTTTTTACGTCAAAATTTGACCTTGCATGGATCGTATCAAATACTTTGGTTTTTAGTTAAGATTCAAGGCTTGTTTGGATCAAGGTTTGAGCTTACTAGTAAAGGTTTTGAGTCAATTTTTGTAAATAGATTAATTCAGCCCATAAGGGTAAATCCATTTGGGTTAATTTCTCAGAACTATTTAAACACATGTAATGCCTAAATTTTAGAACTTTTCAGTTTAACGTGTGAGAGATTCTTGCATTCTTTGGTTTTTGAATAAACTGAATCTGACTTATTGAAGATTAACTGGCTTTGTGGTGTCATTCTATTTCATTCTAATAGTGTTAGTGTCTTGGGACAGGTTTCTATTGTGTCACATTCCTATCAGATCTTTTTTTGCTTTCTAAGATCAGATTTTAATCTTAATTGTGGGTTGCGTTACCACGTAATCATGAGTTTCGCATTATCTAGGATCTAGACGCATCCTTCTTGATTGGGATGTTGTTTGAAACTGCACAAATAAGTTTGCATAGTAGCAAAGTGGTGTCATGTCATTTTTGCATTGTGTGAAAAGAAACAATAAATATCAGGAATGATGAACATGCGAAAGCGATCATTAAAAGAGAAAGGTAATAGGTCAAGAGGGTGTTAATGTGTGTAGTCTATAAACCAATGCAGCGCTAGATTAGAATCAACTAAAATGAAAGTAAATAGAAGTGAAGATAAAAAAAAATAACATGTTTTTTATGAGGGATTGCAAAGTAGGTTTATATACATGTGTTATCAAGCCCAAACAACATCTTTCTTTTTGCTTAAGAAGGGCATGCAGTGTGAAGTTCGCTCTAAACCTAAATTGGCATGGTCAGCAAGGAAGCATGTATGCTTATGTGTGCCTAGGAGATGTTAGTTAGAGTTGGCAAGTTGGATCTTCTAGAACCAAGCTAGCAAACTAAAACCTCATCTCTCTTTTCAAGAAATCTTGGGACATAATTGGAGCTGATTTTTATGCAGCAGTTTAGGATTTCTTTTCTTTTGGCCAAATCCTCAAGCAGATTAATCATTCCATTATTGCTCTGGTTCCAAAATCTGCTAATGTCAACTCAACCAATGATTTTAGGCCAATCTCATGTTGCAATGTGATTTATAAAGTGATATCCAAGATTCTAGCCAGTAGATTGTGTCGTGCCCTGGAAGACATTATTGGTCCGGTTCAGAATGATTTCCTTGGAGGGAGGAATATGATCGATAACATTAACCTGGCCCAGGAGTTCCTCATGCATTATGGCAGGAAGAGAACCTCTTCCCGGTGCCTCATAAAAATAGATTTCAGGAAAGCCTTTGATTCGGTGCAATGGGTCTTTCTCAGAGAGCTTCTTCATCTTCTGGGTTTCCCCCACCGTTTTGTTAATCTTGTAATGTTATGTGTGGAAACTTCTTCCTTCTCTGTTGCTATCAATGGCAACCTTTATGGGTTTTTCCTTGGGAGGTGTAAAGTTCAGCAGGGTGATCCTCTATCTCCCTAACCTTTTCTCATCTGCATGAAATATCTCTCATGCATGCTGAAGATAACATCTCAATAACCAGGCTTCCATTATCACCCAAAGTGTGCTTTTCAGAATATCTGTCACCTTGCTTTTGCTGATGACATTCTTCTATTATGTCGGGGGGACAAATCTTCTGTTCAGATCCTTCTGGATCAGCTGCATGTCTTTGGCTAGTCCTCTGGATTACACATCAATGTAGGGAAATCTTTCATATATTTTGGTGGAGTTGGAGACAGTATTAAGGAAGGTATCCTCCAAGATTCTTATTTTTATGAATGCAGCTTCCCCTTCAAATACCTTAGTATCCCTCTCAGTCCTCACAGGCTCATTGCTAGCCAGTTTTCCCCTCTCTTGCATAAACTTGAATCTGTTATACAAGGCTGGATGGGCAAGCACTTATCCTATGCTAGGCGGCTGGAATTAATTAGATAGTTCTCTTTGGCACGGTGCAATTTTGGCTCAGCATTTTCCCCATGCCCGATACTGTCATCAACCATATTACATGCATTTGCAAGAACTTCTTATGGATTGGTAACACAGCCAGAACCAAGTCTGCCTTAGTAGCCTGGAAGCATATTTGTTTGCCAAAGGATGAAGGAGGCCTAGGGCTCTATGACATCAAGGTAAGGAACCTCTGTTTCATTACAAAGCAGCTATGGAATATCCATTTAAAAATTGACTTGATTTGGATTAGATTGGTGCACCATTTTTATTTGCAGGATAGTTCCATCTGGTTGGTCCCTTTATAGAGAACCTCCTCTCCTCTATGAAAGTCCCTTCTTACTCTTCGAGATCAGCTCCTTGCAGATTGTGGGGGTCAATCAGAAGTGATCTCTATGATGCAAAGTTGGGACAATATTTCTGAGCCTTTCTCGGGTCATGCTTATGAGTTTTTGAGATTCAAAGGAACCCCGGTGTCATGGGTTAAGGTTGTTTGGGAACCTTGGTGTTTACCAAGGCATAGTTTCATCCCTTGGCTTGCTTTGCTTGGGAGGTTGAGAACAAGAGACAAGCTGCACTTTATTGATACTGATGCTAGCTATGTCTTCTGTCCGAATAATGAGGAAAGCCATAGTCACCTCTTCTTTGCTTGCAGTTGGACATCCCTCTTGTGGTCAAAGGTTAAATCCCGGCTTTGGCTATGCAGGGGTATGGCCTGGTTAGTAGTGATGTTCGGGGCCTTAATATTAAAGGGAAAAATGTTGTTACCAGAATGAAAAGAGTCTCCCTCAGCATTGTTGTCTACTTGATATGGGAATAAAGGAATCAAAGAGTCTTTGAGAACTCCTGCTCACTGGTTGAATCTCTATTTCAGAGATTTCAGGTTTTATTCTACATGATATTGCCCTTTCATGAGCGCAATATCCCTCACCTTATTGTTAGCTGACTGCATGGTGGTTGTCTTGGATGAACTTTCTTGTGGAAGTTGTCTTCTCTTTGGTTTGCAGTCCTTAAAATGCATATGCTTCTTGTTAGACATTGTCGTTGTTGTCTCTCTTGCAGATTTGGTATGTTGCATGATGCTCATGTGATTTTGCATCCTGGCTTTTTTCATACTCCAATTGGCGCCCATGATAGCTACTTGTCTTAACTTTTGCTTTGTGTTAGGTTGGGAACCTTGTAATTTATGGTTCCTCACACAACCATTATCTGTTAATTTTAGCTTGTTAGCTTTGGCTTTGATGTAAAGTCTTTTCAGGGAGTTTGTTTCCCTGCTTTTGTAAATCACAGTATAAGAACTTGATGGTTCTCCGACATTGTAAATTTTTTATCTATTAATATACTTATATTTTGACAAAAAACAAAAGACGCATAAACAAAAACAAGAGGAAAAAAAAAAGAAATAAAAGGGAAAAAGTTCAAGCAAAACATTAAATGCAAACCAAAAACAATTGGATTTGTTAGGAATCAGAGAACCACATCATTTTTTTTTTAAAAAAAGGAAGAAGCATAACACAACTTAAACCTAATTTGTTTTTAAAAGGCAAATCCTAACAACTGGTCACTCCAAGCATAAAGAATAATGTAACTTGTGCATCATAAAAGCACAACATAAAAACAGTAGGATCAATCATGCAATGAATTTTTTTAGGTCGATCTATAAAAGCATGATAGCCTGTAAATTATCAACAACAATCAGAGCAATTAAGGCCACATAGGTAGAAAAAAAATAGTCTTAAAGGCAACTTAACATGAGGACAAAAGCAAATAATTTTTTTTGCACGAAAGTATCCACCAATGACGTCAACAACCATCAAACCCCCACTAACAAATCTAAGAACAAATAACAAATTGAAAAAAAAAAAAGGAAACAATACTGCAAGAAACCACATAAAGATATGAAAAGTAGACACAAGCAACTTCAAAACATCAAGATTGGTAAAAAAAATGTGGACATATAATTAAAAGAAAAGGGAAACAAAAAAAGCAACAACAAAAAAATGAACACCAACAAAAAAATCATGGTCAAATATCCAAAACAATCTAGTCAGAACAAACATATAAAAAAACCACATGAACATAATCATTAGGTAACAATTCCAGAAGGCCAAACCTAACCTGAACATGAGTTGTTAAGAGACGTTTAACAGGCTCAATAAGCACTTTGCTCAGACACTTTTATAAGAAGGGGAACCAATGGATCAAAAGGAAAAAAAATGTTACTCCAGTAAGACATAAAATATTAGCTAAGCCAAGAAAAGGATGAAAAAAACAACGAAAGAAAACACAAAGAAAAGGGAAAAAGAAAAGGATAATAATAAAAAAATAAAATGAGTCAAGGGGACAAAAAAAGGTCACATGAAGAATGAAACACAACTTTGACAAAGATGAATCAAAGGCTCAATCAAGCATCAACCTCTTGAAAATGAAGGACCAAGTCTATCAAAGCTTGTAGCAGGGACAAAAATAAAAGAAAGAAAAATGTAAAATTATGAGGAAAAATAGCAACAACAATGGAGTTCAAAAAATTCAAAGAAAACATTAAAATCGCAAACGAAGAGGAGTTGGGTCAATTGAGAATCAAAAAGCCATTTCAAAGTTTTTAATAGACAAAGCAAGCTGGACAATACAATTAATCCCTAAGGTAAAAAGGTAGAAATAAAAAACTGGCTATTCCAAAGCATTAAAGAATGTAATATGCACATTTGAGTAGCACAATTTTCGTGGTTGATCCTTAATTGTATACATAAGTCATGGCAGCCAACAAAAACTAAACCACTAACAGATTAATTGAGGCTATACGTGAACAAAGGAACAGTCTAAAGACCACTGAATGCAGAGACAAAAGTAAACAAAATCATTTAGCATGAAACATTCGCTTAGGATATTAGCAACAATCGAACCCCTTCTCTCAACTATATAAGAAAAACAAACAACTGAACACAAAAAAATAATTCATACTCTATTCGACAAATAAGAAATTAAATTAACATCAAAGTAATTAATTAGACAACTGAAAACCTTAACTGATAAAAAATGCCTCTTGAGGTTTATAAGGGCACAACACGAAGCTAAAGTTGCCAACAAGAAAACAAACACAAAAGAACATAACTAAAGGGTAGAACAACCAGTAAAAGCAAAACACATAAATAGGGAAGGAGTAATTACAAGAAAATAGGTTGAATGCAAGCAAGATTAAAAAAATAAGTGCAAAACAAAAAAGAATATGCATAAACAAAATCACCAACCAAGAAGCATAAATAACATCAATAGAATCTCAAAGAAATAAAAAAAATTGAAAAAATTCAGTATTCTAAGCAAATTGGCTCATAATCTTCAGAAAAGCATCCATGTCTACATCTTTTCAAGATAATAACATCGAAATTGCACCTCAACATAAGGTCACAATAAAGATTAAAACTTGAAAAAAAAAATTCAAAACCCAAAATGAACCACAACCAAAACCCATTAAAACAAAAACATGCAACATCATAACCAAAGAGGTAATTGAAAAATAAAAGCAGAGAGCATGGATCTTAGATGACAAACCTTTTTTTCTTTTCTATTTCTATTACAACTTGAAATTTCCATGTAACTTTCATATTTCTAATCATCATGTCTGAGTATAATGGGTAAAATGTTTTTTTGTGTAATCTTTCTAACAATACATTCCATTATTAATCCTTTAGTTTACCAAATTTATAGCAGAGTTTTCCCTATAACACAATATCAAATAACTCTATTACATACACGTAGTAGCCTTCAACCACCCACTAGTTCAATTATTTCTCCATTTGATTCTTTCACATCGCTTCTCACAATTCATCTTATATTCTTTCCATTTACTTAAAACATACATGGAATTGATACACACACGTGTACACATAACAAAAGAGATTCAATAACCAAATACTAGAAATACAATCATATCATTTAGTACATTTCAATGTGAAGTTATTAACACAATTTTAAGTATTCATAGTGGAATGACACAATTAGCGCTGGCCCACTTCGTGACATAGACCTGCAACATATGTAGCATAATAAGAGTTATTAGTCATCAAGAAGACTTATGCTCATGATTTTTCATGAGGGAAATGAATCATTATGTCAATTAGCAGTTTTAACACCTTTGCTTAGAACATTCAACTCAAGTTCAATAATACCTCAACTCATATGACAATACTTGTGCTCATCATTACAACTAAAATAACATTACAAATTTAACAACTAGCCAATATATATATATATATATATATATATATATATATATATATATATATATATATATATATATATATGCGGTTTCCATAAAGGAGAAAGAACAATATGCTTATCTAGAATTCTTTTAACATCGATGACATGATCAAAAGATTGATGTCTTATCCCAAATGCAGGAGTGTCGAAGTAATAAATAACCCGACAAGACCGGGGTCGAACCCCAAGGAGGTGAACTATATAAAATTATAAACAATAAATGAAAATGAATTGAAGAGAACTTTTGAGATGTGATATTGATGTAAGGATTAAACAAGGATTAAACAATTGTCAAGGTTAGAGGATCCACTAATGGTATTTCAAATAAGTATAGTATAAACTCTTTTTATTACTCAACTGGAAATAACACATAAAGGAGGTTCCAATCGGATTATAAATTATTAACATGATTATATTAATTATCTTATTTGAGTAATGTCAATACTTGTAAATGTGGTCAAGTATTCATGGTGATAACTTATGTTAACAACAAATCAAGTTCCTTTCATAGCACAAGTGTCGGTTATATCATACAGTAGGCTATGAAAGTGCCAAGTATTTGTTGTACCAAGAGTTGTTCAACACAAATCTAGATTAATCATTTAACAAGCAAGGTATTAAGAGTGAGTAAGATAACAAATATAAAACATGTTAGTATCAAACATTAAAGTCCATATTGAGTTTATATTATATTTATTCTTATACTATTAGTGTACCCTTTTCACCTTGATAAAATTAACTTAGCTAAATATAATGAAGAAGAGAAACATAAATAAACATAATAATGATATACAATAAATAAGTAAAGGAAATGAAATGAAAAGTATAAACAAGAGATTAATATAATATAAAATAAAACTTGAACATTAAAGTACAAAGAGAGAGAGAGTGATCTTGATCTGAACACCAAGATGTCTAAATGTATGGCAAATACATCCTTTTATAGGCTAAAATTCAGAACTATTGATTTGATGACTAATTATTGAGTGGGTGGTCACCTCTTGACTTGGTGACAATCATTATCTTCTTGTCTAAACAAAACGTCATTGCTAACGTTAGAATTTGAACATATAGTCTTCATGAAAGTTCTGGGAATTTGTCTCATCTTTCCACCAAAACAAAAATGAGCTCATTTGGACTTCTAGAACTCGAGATATGGGCTGAACACTGAATAGTATCTAGGCTGCAGAACAGATTCTGACATCTCTTTGGTTGCTACAATTTGAGCTTGAAAACGGCTGTTTTGAGTCTTGGACTCTCATGAAAGTTTTAGGCCTATATCTTAGCTTTCCATCCATATAACCCAGACCTAAATCCAAGTTCTACAGCTTCAGTTATGATCCAATAACCGAATGGTGTTCCAGTTTGAATTAAACCATCATCTCTTCTCCAAGCTTAGCCCTCTCTTTGTCTTCTCAATTTCAATAGTTAAACAAATCAATCAATCCTTTGAATTATGAAATATGCCTACATTTGAAATGAGCAGTTACCATAAATTAAAGATATCTTATATTATCAGACTTGTTATTATAAAACATGCTCAAATTAGGGAATTTAATGATACTTTAAGTGCAATATGATGATATAAAACCTTAATGAAAATGCACTTTTGAGTACTAATCAATTGATTATATCATATACATATTGAATTACGCTCTAGCTGTTGTGGCTTCGAAGTTCATATTTGTCACTTTCAACGCTGCCTTTACGATGAATTATATAATACATTCAAATCTAATGTTGTTGACTATACGTCACTACATAGCAACTCATTTTCTTGATTTTTGATTCCCCAATCAATAATTAATATTTCATTTCCTTAGTCTCTGATTTCCTTGGGTACAATCCTTGAAATAACTACACGTATTAATCTCATGTTTACACATCACCATCACCGCTTAACATAATTTGCTTGTAACATTACTATATTTTCTATTTTCTAGGCATCATAATCGTTTGTTACATTATCACCCCACTAACATTTGCTTTGACTTAGTAGTACATCAAACGATATTAAGTCTTAAGTTGCCAATCAACCCCCCTGTCATATACACATTTAAGCATCGATTAATCGTCTTACAAAATGGTCTCCATTCAAAAATTAAGACAACCATATAAATTCTATTTTTATTAGGAACAACTAACAAGTAACTTTCATTTTCCACAATTTAATTTAAAGGACTTATCAACTTACATGGAATCATAGGGAAAGGGAACCTACATCATCATCCTATAATTAACCAAATCATATTTCAATTCCTTGGTCATCGTTCTTTTGGGCAACTAAACATCAAAAGTTGCCATATTCATAGATATCAATAATTGATTATCAACTATCAATTTATATCTTGTTCTTAGTCACTGATACTACGATCATTAAGTATCGTTCATTTCTTATCCTTACTCACCGATACTACGGTCACTAAGAATCATTTCATATCTTATCCTTAGTCACCGACACTATGACCACTAAATATCACTCCTTTCTCATCCTTAGTTGTCGATACTACAACCACTAAGTATAATCCAGTCATCCCCTCATGGATACCAATAATTCAGGTAAACCCATTTGATTGCCAATAAATCTAGCTATTAATAACTTCCTACCGAGTCTATCTTTAATATTTTACTTCACATCTTCATGCAACCTCATGCCGCATTATTTTATTTAAGTTATGTTCAATAAACAATTGATGACATGTATTATTAATGTGAACATTAGCGGAATTTAATGGAATTCACGAATCCAAGATCTATCTAACCCAAGTTTGTTGAAATTAGGGTGAGCTTATCACAATTGAAGACCTTCTCCAAGGCAACAAGACTATAAACCAACTCAATCACAATGCCTACACCTGGAGACGAGCAAAAAGAAGTATAAATTCACAACAAATATCGGTCAATTCTTTGAAGAGTTGAAAGTTCAATCAAGAACTACGATTGACAACCAAAGGTTAGCAAAAATCAGAATATTATTAGCAAAAAAAAGTGTGCTGAAAATTATTCTCAAGAGTATTTATACCCCAAGCCAAAACCCTAGTTTCCCCAATGGGTCATATATAAACTCAATTTAAATAATAATCAACCCAAGTTAAAACTAGCCCAAACTAATTAAAATAAATAAAATAAACAAGTCTGAAACCCAACCAAGTGTTTCCTAATAAAATAAAAAAAGTTTAATAGCCCAACTAATTTAATAAGACAAGTTCGGTTATTTCCGCATTCTGTCTGGCAGCAGCAAAACTCAACTTCAAACGGATGGTTCTCTCTGGTCTTAAAGAATTAGTAGGCATGACATATACGGTTGGAAAGGTATTGAAGTCTAGTTTTCAGCCCAATTGGAATCAACTCAAAATTCTATCTGTAGCTTTTGTTATGATAAAAAAAGGTAGGAAAAGGTCAAGCTATCCGAATCTAGTCTTCTTCTCCCAATCCTTATGTAATGGTCTTGGTTCCACCAACAAGCCCCTCTTGAACATGAATAAGATTTATTATGGCTTGCTCCTCATTATTTAATATCCTCTTGAAGGCCACCTTAGCCCATGTATCTTGAAGAAGTCCATTGAAAGCCTCTTTGAACCTCTTAACTCTAAGCCTTGTAACTGGACCAACCGGAACCTCTAATGAATCATTTGGTGTTGGGATCGCATCAATTATAGTCTAGGAATCCTTGTATATATAGAATTCTTCCATGCATAACTATTCATTCCTAACTACGATCAATTTTTTTGTATATGGTTCTTTAAACATTAATTTCGATTGTGAATAACACATTATACTTTTTATTTCATCGTATCAGTAAATGCTTTCAAATGAGATAGTTTGCAACACATTATTGGTGATCCTAGTATAGACCCCATTAACCGGAGTTAACCTTATCCTTTACTCCCAGCTATCTAACTTGGATATCTAACTTGGATATCATTAGCTAAAGCTAATCTTCAATGCTTATTCTTGGCTATCCAACATGGATGCCATTAGCCAAAGCTAATCTTTAACATTTATTCCTGACTGTCAAACATAGATGTCATTATCCAAAACTAACTTATCATTCATTCCCGACTATCTAGCATGAATACCATTAGCCAAAGTTAATCTCATCATTCATTCCCAGCTATCCAACATGGATACCATTACTCAAAGCTAATCTCATCATTCATTCCTGGTTATCCAACATGGATACCATTAGCCAAAGCTAATCTTAATATTCTTTACAATTCACGAATAAATTAAGCAATTGAATTCGGATAGCAATACTATACAAGAGTACTTCGAGAATTTAATAGAATTAGATGAAGGTGGGAATCACTTACCTAATTTAACTATTTCATCAAATTTTCCATGCATAATCTCATCCCAATCCAAACATTTACCATGCCCATGAAATCTACATCTATTGTCTCATCGTATCCAATTTAAACTCACAATCACATTAACATACAGTTTCCATTGTATCCAATTCCATTCACAAGAATATTAGTACACAATCTCATCAAATACAATATCAATTCACAATTACATCATAACATAGAAATTCTGAATTTCATAAATTAAAATTGAATTAATTCTAAAAAGATAAGGTGTCGAGCACCCATCTTGATCCTGTGCATGTGTAGTTGCTCCTTGCTACTGTCTTATCCCCTCAGCCTCCTCTATACCACTAATAATACATTTTATCATCAATAATGCAACCAACATCAACATTTCATTTTAATTCTCATTCAATCATCATTTTCATTCAAACCATTAGCAAGGAAAATCCTTAAAATTCCTTACACATACACATTTTCCATGTTCATAATTATTCTTATCAATCCAAATGTTAGAACCCTCAATCAACAACAAATTCAAGTAAAGATTAGAGATTGATTAGTCCTAGCTAGTTTAGTCCACCCAACCTCGAACACTGTTTGGTGTTTTAATAGTAACTAAAGTTTCAGAACTCATTTTTTAGCGTGGTTTGACTCTATGAAGAGCTAATACATAGGAATACAACTTTCATGAAGGACACAACACCTAGTTTTTCCATCTACATGTCTAAACGCTTATTACAGTAGCATAAGAAATTTGTCCAGTATTATATCAGTCTGGACAAGACTCTGTTTTTTACTCATATGTGGAGCTATAAAAGTCCAACTAAGTCAAGACCAGTTCCATTTGAAAGGTAACATCCATACCTACAACTTTTATAAAGATACCGGCTCCAAATTACATTAGTTTAAGGCTCCAAATTAACAATTATAGTAGCACCTAAAATCTGTTCAATATTATGTCTGTCTAGGCCTTTACTCACTGTTTTTCTCATATATGGAGTTATACAACTCCAAATAAGTCAAGCTCAATTGCATTAGAAATATAACATTCATACCTACAACTTTCATAAAGACACCAACTTCAAATTACATTATTTGCAAGTTGTAATTTCATATAGAAGTTGGCTAGTAAGACTATCAAAATTTTAATTACATGAGATAAATTTCACAAGCACACTAAGTGTTTTCATGCATCACGACATCCATTATCCTTACTCCATGTTCATCCTTCCACTTGTACAAGAACATATAATTAATCAACCTAATTAAAACTCATTTTAACCACCACTTCTCTTTTATATGGCTTGTTCAAAAACATAATATTACCACTTCTAACCCATTTTTTCCACCTCCTCTTAGGTTAAAATCTGTCGCCCTATAGGTAAGATTTTCTTCTCAAAGTTTTCAATTTTCTTCCATCATTTTTTTTTCTTAAGCCTTTTTATTAACATCCTCACTTAATTGTTCAAAGAAACTCTCATTTTCTACACATTTTTAAGAACCCTAGAATCACAACATTGAGGGTTTTTCAATTATCTTTTACTAACAATGAAATCAAAGAGGAAAACTAAAGAAGAACACTTTTATAAATAATTTCAAGTTCAAATTGAAGAGTTCTTACCAATTTCTTCTTCAATTGTTCTTCCTCTTCATCACTCATACTTGTCCCTCAAGTTCCTCTCCTCCAACCAAGCTTTCTAATTTAAGCCTAAATGTGTTTCTCTCCTCACAAACATATGTGCAAGCTTTAATCTCATAATTTGAAAGGATTTCTCAAATTGTTTTTGAAGAGAGGCAAGAGAGAAGCCTTTTCCACTCTTTTTAACTGTTGTCTAGTGTGAACAGTAGCAGCTACCATATTTACATTAGGTTTTTTGGGTCAATTACTAGTATATCCCAACTTATCCCCCCCCCCCAATTTTGGTTTATTGCATAGGTCAGACACTGTGTCTTTATTTTCAAGACCTTTTCAAACTTCGATTGACCTCAAATTTTAACCCAAGATAAAACAATGTCTTAAGACCCCATGTAAACTTTCAACTCGATCTAACGGTCGGATTGAAAGATACATTCAATATTGTAAAATTAGACAGTAAAACATTTCGCGCCAAAATCCAAATTTTGTATATAATATAATTTACTTGGGTCTTAGACTAATCCTTTGGAGATTCCTATTTATAATTATCATAAAATTTTCCTGAGAGTTTCTTACCACTTTCAGTCCTAATAACGCGATTGTGCACAAGGATTATACTAAAATTCAACGTTTCTCGTGCAAAGGGTCATGCGTTGATTTATTTGACATTTCCTTCTATTTTACATATAATATCATCCAATTTACAAAATTTCCTCCTTTGAATTATAATTTTTACCTTGTTAAGGATTTTTCATGATATCGTTAGTTGATATTTCACATACAATTTTATTACTTTATCTTCTCTGAATTTTAAATTAATCTCCCGAAAATGTTCATCCCAATTCATAAGATTTTCTCTCTAATTTATCATTTTTCAATAATAGTTACCTTATTTAATCCAAATTTATCTATTTTTTACTGGAGGTTTACAATTTAACATACCCAGCTCCATCGTGGAAGAATCATCACTGGCACAACCGCCCTCATCATCAAAGATGCAAGAAAAGCCCTCTCTTAGTCTCTTTGTAGATCTTTTTTCTCCATCGCGGCTTCCTCCTCGTCCACACTCCCACACTACACTGGAATTCTAATAGAGATATTCAAAACCATTAATACAAACATAAATTCAATTTGAAACCCCTAATTTGAAAAGAAAGAAACAGAAAATCACCATTGATTTTTGTATGCAAAAGCCCATGTTTTCTGTCTCCAAATTATCTTCTCATTCCCTGCTCAGAGAAAGGAAAGGAAGGGTTTTTAAGAGAAGGGAAGATAGAAATCAAAAGAGAGGCAAAGTTGTCTTCCCCATCAAAGCTTTCTCTCTTTCGTGAAAAAAAATAGATGATAGATGAAAATAAACTTGGTAGATATTGAGTCACGACAGAAAAAAGAAGAATATAAAAGATTAAGAAATCCAAAACACCCTCTCTAAAATCACCAAGTCATCTAACACACTTAAGGGCATAATTGTCATTGCACTATATAATTCACAATTAAAGCACTATATTAACTATTAACTAATAATAATATTTCTCATCTCCAATAACGAAATAGATCCATTAATCTAAAAATAATAGTAGTCATATAAACAATTGCATAATCATACTTAATTAGTTACTTTTTTTAGGATGATCCAATCAGAGAATATAAATTTTACAGTACATTAAAAAAAAAATGTTTATTATGGCATATAAAATAATTTAATGAGTCGATTCAAATAGCTAGTTAATAGATATAGTGCAAATTAAACTCTTAAACATTCTTTGGGTTGCACTCCATAAATCTCCTGAGCTTTCGGGTCCTGTAAACCATCTAATTTGTCTTTTGAGAATCCATGTTTTCAAATTTGGCTTCTCCGTTGGCAAGCTTCTTAGGTCAGAAAACGGAGTCTCAGCATGTTTTCCATTAGATCGATCAGACAAGTTATAATAAGATTCGGACAAGAGGAAGAGTTCTACAATCTTGACATCCAATCAACTAGCAACTTTCAAAGTCCACCTAGACTACAAGCCTCGTAAAATCCGCCATGAATTAGTGTGCCCTTCTTTGATTTAAAGGATAAATAATAACACCACGTCAAATTTTGAACAATTTAAAAATTAAGGCAGCATGAAGCCTCGTGTGCAAAAACCTTCCACACTATAGCACAAAGCTTCTCGTGCAAGGAGCCTTGCCTTCCAAGAAAAATGCAACCGTAGCCGCAATCAGCAACCGATCTTTTAGCCGGACAAACTTGTCAGCGATTTAAATGAATCACTTCTGACAGTGATCGAGAAAAAAATGCCTATACAAAGAACGGCAAAACAATCAGAGGAAATTTATCGCACAGAAGAAATAATCATCAAGTATATGGCAATCATGTGTTTTGGAATGAGCCGTCTTGATTTAATGCCACAGCTTGCCACAGAATCCATTCCGTGGCCTCTTGCTGGATATGATATCTGAAAAGGAGTCAACCAACTGTCCTCCCAGGCTACTAGGATCATCAATCAGAGTTTGGATAAAGGTGTTAACCACTCTACGTTCTTGTTCCGTTGATCTCAAACTAAACCATGTCAGCAATTTCAACCTAAATTCCTGGTTAATGTAACCCTCACATTCCAACCAACGGATCGCCTTCACACAGTACTCAAAGTTCTCATCCAGGTAACCTGAACCACTGGACACACGGAATGGTGATTCATTTATCAAAGTGCTATCACAGTCATGCACGTCTTCATTCGTGTGTGCAGCCCTTTTCCTGCACAACTCTGACCGGGAATCAACAGTGGGCACTTCCCTGCTTGGCCCATGCATCCAGGTCTGGGAGTCACCAGTACCATGAGATCTTGCTAAATCATTTTTCTCTACATCATGGGAAGCAGCATCATCATCTGCCTCAATTGCCTGCTCCAAAGTGCACCCATTATCCTCATCACGGGAGGACTCAAATGGAGTCAGCTCTTCATTCAAATCAGGCACTGAAACAACATTTAAGTCTAGCCCATGTGAAATAGATGGCACTGGATCTTCTGAAGTTTGAGGCTTGACCACTTTGCTGCCTCCACAGCATTTTTCGGTATCAGCACTGCAGAAACCTTCAAAGCAGCCTTGCTTTTGAGCCCCAGCCAGATGAAGAATCTTTCCAAGGTCACGAACCATGAATCCAGAAGAATTAACAGCAGTTGTAGTTTTGGAATCCCTATTGTAACTAGAAGTATATCCTCCGGTGACAGTATTCTCTTTCTTACCATTCCTTGCAACTGAAGGATTAGGATTTTTTTGAATTATCTCTATGCTCTTGGTAAAACACTTAGCCTCGGAGTGACCCAAGTCACCAGCCTCTGTATAAGAAACAATCCGAAAAGTATACTCTGTGCAGGGCTGTAGATTGGAAATCAAAATCCTTCTCTGAGATCTTGGAAACATGCAAATAGGTTCTTTTGCATGTGTCTCTTCTCTACTCTTGCAATACCAGAGCTTGTAGCCCTTAATATCATCAGACAATGCAGTAGACAATTCAATTAAAATAATTACAACAGATGAGGATTTCACTTCTTCAAATAAGAATCTGCAAGCAGCAGGAAGGGAATCCTCTGTGGAAAAGACAGACATTTGATTATTCATTTAAGTTTTCCATGTTCTCAATTTAAAACAACTAGGATCGCAACAAAGAATCCTACTTATGAACTCTAACCTCTGCAATTTGGGTTTGCACTAGAAACGGTAGTGAGCCATTCTTCTGCCTTTTCAATTGCAAGAGAGCAAAGTTTCTGTACATCACCAGCGACAGAGAGTCTGCTGACGATGCCACGTGCCATCTTGGCAGAAACACCATCTACTGGACCTACTTCTGTTTCTATTTTAGCCTTGGCATCCTTGATAATTCCATGCAGTTCTTTAAACCTTGAAGTCCCATCAAGTAGTCTGTAGCTCAAGTATATCCTATAACAGAGCACATCAAGTCTACGAGCATCCTTTGCTATAATTAGATGCTTCTTCCAACTTCTGTCAGTATTAATCAAATCACAGCAACACATCAGTCCAAGTTCAAAACATATTTTAGAAAATACAAAAATTAATCGGCAGTTATTGCTTATTACTTCATTTGCAGGTACATTCTTAAACAGAACCAGAAAAACCACCCTCTTGACAAGCCATTAGATCTCTGAACTCAGTCTATATCATTGTAATCATTTCCCAGCTATAAAGACACATTAAAGAATTGGGAACAGCAATCGAACATAGCAATGTCTGAGTGATGTGAATGCAGAATTTCATGCATCAGTAAAGAGCACTTTCTTCCATACAAATAAAGCTTTTCCTTTTCTTTTATAGAACATACACAGATTTTTCATAAAATGACACAAGAAATTTGTTACAAGGTACCACCGTACCAATGGAGTCTGGGCAGTTCAACACATAAAACAAGTGTTCGCATAACTGATCAGATGCCAGACTAAACCAACTAGTTCAGGAATGTAGAAACCATAACAAGCATGGAATTTACTTACCCGAGAATCCCTGAAACTTTACCACAAGAAGCACAACAATAACTACCATCTAACTGCATCAATTGGCCAAGGTCAACAACCCCGACCTTTTCACGTTGAAGGGCACACTCAATATGACAAGATAGCTCACAGGAGTCCCCCTGACCATTGTCAGATGTGCAAACCAACCAGAGACTAGGGTCTTTATTGTCATCAAATAAATGACAAATACAGCAAGAGCACCTCTTGCAAAATGTGTCGTCAATGGATAGAACAGCTCTGCAAGCTGAATTTTTACATATCCATGAGTTTGAACATCCAAACTCAGATGACTGCTCAGAAGAAGGTACAAGTCGCATTGGGTTTTCCCCCTTTCTTTGTTGCTTCTTAAAAGAAGGTTGATTATTGGGACTAGAAGCAGCTTTTTTGGATTCCTGCTTCTTATAAGTTTTGTTACCTGTCTTCAGAAGTTCTGTCATTTTGCTTTTTGATGAAGCTGTTTGTTTCTTTTCTTTGTCAAAGCAAGTTCGAAGAAGTTCCTTTTTGGGACCAGATTTTAGAAACTCTTGAAGGAGTTCTGGACTTCTAGAAGCATCATCTGAATTGCCATTTTTTTCCGGGGTGCTTTGCACACTGGAAGAAAGGCTTTGAACACCAGAAACTGGAAAGAAACAGCAAACCAATCTAAAAAATGAGTCTTTGCTGAAAATGGAACACATTTTTTCTAGTAAGGAATTCATCTGATCAGTGCATGTAAACATGATAGAAGCTGTCTAACTATATTTATAAAGTTGCACTGACAAGGCAGGCAATATGGTTCTTTCTTCGTAATTTAACCAACTCAACTATTCAACATATCTTCACCCTTTAATGCCTTCAATTTAGCTATATCTACCCTTTATCAAGGCATTGCTATTTCTAAATGCATATTTGATGCGCACCTCAATTCTCTTTTGTACCACAAACAAAATCCTATTTTTAAAAAAACTCACCTTCTTTGTTAGTTAATTTCTAACCACTCCACTGTTTTACAGAAGAACAAATTTATTAACATTGCATATGAATAGAATTGCAAATTGGAGAACGAGTTATCCTACAAATAAAAGATTAGAAAACCAAGACAACAAGAACTAAAGAATTAAGAGCCCTACAATGCCTTTGAATGTGAGGCAATGAAACTCCTAACACAGCCATCAAAGCACTAAATCATAGATGCAAAAGGGAAATAAAATGTAATTATATCCAACATAACTATTTGGCTAGAAATATTTTCAATATGTCTTAATCCATCACACGGTACACAAACTGAATAAAAACGTGTAAACATGGCACTTTCAAAACTTTTTTCTACCCTTCCCTCTAAAACGTAAAGAAATGACAGCAAAAAAGAGAAAGAGGTGGTTTATCATGTATTTGGGTGTTATATATCAGCCAAAGATAAGTACCATCAAATCAGATCATAATCATAAAACAGTTCATCATCAAGGTAAGAAGCTGTTAAAAATTGCTACAACTGCCATGAGCAGCAGCAGCAAGGCTAGCTAGCTCATGAAACTGACTGACTATGGAAACATTCCTTCAGCACCCTGCTTGCTCTGTAAAATTCCCTGCTTGCTCTGTAAAATTGCGATCTCAACTACTTAATATTCTATAGAAAAGATAAGAGAGCATACCTTTAGCAAGGAATGTATCCTCTAAGTCCATTTTAAACAGGTCAGGTCCGCACACTAACTTTGGCCGCCCTACCCTACCTGTCACAATAGATTCAAACATCACTATATGCCTCAAAATTTCATTGCAAGTCTTTTCTTCATTTTTATTTAGCCAAAAACACAACAAATTGAAAATGATTTGCAAACTGAAATTTTGCAAGAAAAATGTCATCACCAAATAGTAATATTATTCTTTAAAAAAAAAGTCACGTTTTTGAAAATAAGAGAATTTTTCACCGCAATGAATACGAATGAAATAAAAATAAAATTACTGTAAAATAAACTTATCAAAGGCTGAATTAAGGAAGGAAAACTAGTATTTAAATTGCAGTACATTACCGTAATTATATACAATAAACAAACGAAGTGATTTACAGCAAAGAAAATTCACGAAACTCGAGACGTAGTTTTGAGAAAGAAAATCAAAAGTAACAGATCTGAGGCAACAACCAATCAAAACGAAAATTCGAAAGCAAGAAAAAAAATGCGAGAGAGAGAGGGTGAGATAGTAGTTAGTACCTGTGGAATCTAGGGTTTTTTAAAAAGGGGCCAAAGTCAAAGAATCGGTTTAAAAGAGGACACGAATCCAAGGCGAGAGAGAGCAAATTTATCTCCTCGTGTTAATTACTTTTTAGTAGTCTCTTGAGAGGAGAGGTGTTCACGTTCTAGGGAGGATGATGACGAGGAGGAGGAGATAGTCACGCGCAATTAGAAGCAGTTGGTTCTGTTTAAAGGCAGGGGTGGTTGTGCTGAATGAAAAAAAATAAAAAAGGTAATGGATAATTTTATGGTGTAAAAAAAAATTAGTGATATTTTATTAATTATTTTTTAGTTTTATATATAAAAAAATAAATATAAAAAAATAAAAATAAACTCATGATTCATAAAACATGATAAGAGCATATCTTTTTTTTTTAAGGTAACCCAAAAAATAACTAATAAAATATTACTAGTAATTTCTTTAAACACTATAAAACTTCTCGAACATGAATCATCATCAATTGTTGGCTTTCACTTTAACAATGTATGTTACTTTTGTTATTGTTTTTTATCTGATTTTGTAAGGTTTTTTTACATATCTTTTCTATGGAGTTGATGTAAGTACGTTTAATACTAAATATTGGATTTGGCTCCCCTAGTGACACAATATATCATTGTCATGATTCAATTTTGGATTACTTTAAAATTATCTTTTACTTTAATACAGAAAAAAAAGATTGAAAAATAAAAATGCAAGAAGACATGCGATTTGGTTGGCAAGAACAAGTAAAATAAGGACCTAAATACATAAATGAGGGATGAAAAGATAAATATGGATCTTTGACAATATTGGAAACTCAATTGCACCCTTAAAGGACCTAAATGTGAAAGGCAATGCAAATTCAAGATTAACTTAAATGAATATTGGATGAATTTGTATAAAAACTAAGTTTAAGGACTTAATTAAATTTTTAATAGGCTAATTTGATTTAATTATGAGCCTAATTAAAGGATTAATTAAGTTTATAAATTAATTTAGGTCAAAATTAAAATAATTAATTAAGTGCAAGAACTTAATTGGATATCTAATAGGTCAAATTAATTGTATTTAATGACTTAATTGATGAAAAATTAAGTTTGAAAGCTTAATTAAGAAGATTGGAATTTTGGATGACCAAATTTAATTTTTATAAGTTTGATTGGATGAAATAATGAATGAAATTGCAAGAAAATCAAAGTTTAAAAGTTAATTAAGAGTCAAATTAAAGAATTTCAAAACCAAGAACCAAAGTGTAAAAGACGCGTAAATTCAGGGACTAAAGTATCAAAATTAGGGGTCAATTTGAAAGAAATTGAAAGTTTGATGGTTGGTAGGGGTCAAATTGAACAAATTGAAAACCAAGAAATAATTCGAAAAAAATGCTCAAATTATAGGAGTTAAATCAAAGTTTTCAGGGGTGCAATTGCAAAGATTAAGAAGTTTCAAGGTCAATTGAAGGGGCATATGACAAAATTGAAATAACAAGGATCAAATTAAAGTTTGCAAATTCCCAATTAGAAAAACATAATTTTTAAGGTTTAAGCAGATGACATGTTACTCATTTTTAATTAAGAAAACGAGTGACACGTCGCCTACTCCCTGTTTGTTATCTTCTTTAGCCGAAAAGATTGATCAAGCTGTCATTTTCAGGCAAATGAACATGACATCTCTAACCATCTTAGGTGCTCTAACCACCACCATTTGATAGAGGAGATTCCCCTATATAAGTTTATGTCACCATTTTTCGATGTTTATGCCTCATCACCATGTGGAAGCCCTTAACTTCTTGTCTCAATGTAGCTTTGTCTGGTTTAGTAAAATTTGACAGTGTTACACTCAACTTTAGATTGATGGTGGGAAAGTCACAGACCTCCAAATCAAGCATGGTTTAAACCTACTTGAAGAATAACACTACCTCTACAGGATCTATAACTTCGTTGGTTTCAATGACCTCCTATTTGTCATGATTAATTCATGGAAGGTGTACCTCATTCATCTATTTTTGACCAAATTACAGTTATGAAGTTCCCACCTTTTTCTAAAAGTTCCAAAAGTTTGTTAGACATTTAGGGAGAGGGAAAGCAAAAGAGGAAGAAAGAAGAATGGTCTCTTAATATATTAAAGGAAAAAATAGAAAATGATCTCCTATGATATAGTTTTGGAAAAACCACCTTCAAACCCACAAATAGTTTCACAATCACCAAACATTTTGAGGCTATAAAAGGAGATCCTAGAGAAGAGAGAGAGAGAGAGAGAGAGAGAGAGAGAGAGAGAGAGAGAGAGAGAGAGAGAGAGAGAGCTTAAGGAAAATTAAATCACTAAAGTCTCTTGATAGAAATACGATAAAATATTAATAGGAAGTGGAAGGAAAAAGGTAGAAGGTAAAGCTCTTGAGTCTAAGATTGAAAGTAGAAATATCAAAAGATCTAAAGCTTAAGAAAGGAGTAAGAAATTCTAAACAAATGAGGCACATTGTTAGTTAAGGTATTCCTCAATGAGCACATCCCTTCCTTCTTTATTTTTATCTTTTAAATTTCTATTCTTAGTGCTTGTTATGCATCATTTGATGTCATTTTTTAGTTTAAAAGCCATGATTGTCATTTTAAAATGTTTAAGCATGCTTTGAATATAGCTTGTATGTGCTTTAAGTATTGTATAATTATCTTATTTTGACATGTTAGAATATGATAATAAAATGATATATGATAATGCATGATGTTGTTTTGCATGTTTAGATATTTAGTTAATCATTTTTTTAAGTCATGGCAAGAAGTTATGTATTGAAGTAGTGATGGTTTAGGTTTTTTTAGGGTAGCTTGCGAGTTTGTTGAAGTTGTAAGCATATTGTTTGAGCTTCAGGATAATGAAATTAATCAATGGAACAATGTTTATACATAGGGAGATGTATTTTTAGCTTGTTGTTTTACAATTGATTTTTTTTCTTATTGTTTTGATGGTCCAAACAAGTAGTGTATAACATGTTTAAGCTTTGGATGTTAGGTTTAGGTTGTTTCCTGGATTGTTTATGCATTTTTTTATGGGTTTAAGGCATTTATAGGTTTTTTGGGTTGATGTTCATCTATTGAACATTACTTTAGGTCCTTATTTTCCATGTCTTTTTGGTTGATTGATGGTTCTTACATACGTGTACATGCTTGTTTGATCACTAATCTAGGGTTTTAGTGGTTTAAAAACATTGAAATCTTAGCTTTTAATCCTTGGTTTTTTCTTTGTTTTTTGTTTTTACAAAAAATCAATTAATCATGAGGTTTGAGTGTTTTATTTATGATCCAGCCTCAAAATTTTGATTAAATGATGTTTTCACATGTTTGTGTGCCTTCAATTTGACGTAATTTGGTCTGAAATTTGATCCAAGTTTCTAGGTTTCCTCTTCTTGTTCATTGTGTTCTTGGTCGAGTTCAAGTAAAAAAAAAAACTCTTTTGATCTTCGTCCTTTCTTTTCTGGTTTTCGATCATGTTTGTGGGCTTGGGCTAAGAAGCCCAACCTATATGGCTGAGCTGAATCTATTTATGCTAAGGCAATGTTTGAATGTCTTAAAGTTTTCAAAAAAAAAAACGCAATATTTTGTTCTTAAGGCAGTTTGCCAAACACGACCTTAATTCATTTTTTAAGTCTCTAATTTTTAGTTGAAGGCGTGTTGGGCAAACACACATTATTGATTTTCCAGCAGTATGTCTTTTGTTTTCTTTCCGATTTTGTGCTCTTGCCAAACAAGCTTTAAATAAATTTCAAAAATTCTGAAACATTTCAAAGATCATTTTAAAATTATTTGTGGGTTGCTCACATGTTTTTTAACCATTTCATTTAGTATTTGGGTTGTAGACTGACCTTATAAGATACTGACCCGATATTAAATATATTTTTCTTTTTTTAAATTTCAGAAAATACAAAAAAATAAAAAATATTCCTTATTTAAAAACACAAAAATAAAAATTGCATTTTATCATACTTTAAAAAATACCAAACAAAATCAATTAATAGGTATCACAACAAGTTTGTGATTATCCTTTGGGATTTGACCAAAATTTTAAAAACAAAACAACAAAAATTATCTTGTTTAAGTTTGGGATATGTATTTTACATAATTTTTAGGATTTTAAAATGATTAAGTTTTAGCCTGATATAGAGACCTTCGTATTGAGGTCGAGAAGAACTTTTCTTGAACATTAAACAAATCAACAAATAGAAACATGACTTAGAAAAAAACAATAAGTCAATAATGCAGCTTACCATAGGTAGAGTTTATTGAGAATAATGTGTCTTCCTCATGCACAATTAGTTTCCTTACCTAGACTTTCGTAGACCATTAGATTTTCAGTAACTATAATACTAGGTGACGACTCCTAAACGCTTCAAATCATATTAATTTATGATTTATCCCATCAAATCTAAAACCTTCTCAATTCAAGAGCTAGATCCATTGTTCGATGATGTACACTCCACAACAACCATGTTTTTTTAATTCAAAATTAACCTAAAAACTAATGGGTGTGGCAAATTCACTATGGACAAGGCACAATGCGCCCGGTGGACTTACATAATGTATTTTTTTCTCTTTATGTGTTGAACAACGTGCCTTTCTAAGACCATATTTTTTTTTTCCTTTTCTTTCCTTTTTTTTGTTTGGAAGTGTGGTTGCAATTGCTTTTCAAAGTGTTTTTTACTTGAAAATACATCAAAATAATATTTTTTTAAAAAAATTATTTTTGACATCAGTTCATTAAAATGATTTAAAAACACTAAAAAACATTAATTTAAAATAAAAAAATAAAAAATATATATATATTTTAAATATTTTTGAAACACAAAAAACACAAACTTCAACTCATTTGAGAGGACTACTCTTGAAAAACACTTGAGAAGGAAAAAAACAACCTCTAGGGTTTGGGCCATGATGTTTACCATCGAAATTGGTGTGGGACTGTTGTCTTTGGGTTGGATTGGAATGAAGGAGAAAATGAGGTTGTTTTTTTTAACAAATAGATGGTTTATACTGAGTATAGACAAAGAGGAAGCAAAAGCAAAAGAAGCTTGAGAAAAAGAATGATTTTTTAAAAGGGTAACCACTCTTTTTATAATTGGTTAAATAGTTGAAATTCAAATGTTTAATGTGATTTTGTGTGTTAATTATTTGTTTTGTGAACTAAAATTGCTTTGTTTTTATGGGTTTTTCAATTCTTAATTTTCTTCAAGTTTTCACTTAGAAAGGAACCGCCTTTTATTTCAATTTCATCTAGGGTTTTGTTTTTGACATGTCCTGCACTACTTAAAGATAGGGTGTGAAACTCAATTATGTTATTTACATTTTTTATATATAAAAAATGATATTTTTTTGAGATATTTGTGTTTTGTGTTTTAATATAGGTATTTTAGGTTTTGTATTGCAAGGTTGGGATAGAGATTATTAAAGTGTAGTGTAGGCTTCGGGTAAAAAAATGATATTTTTTTGAGATATTTGTGTTTTGTGTTTTAATATAGGTATTTTAGGTTTTGTATTGCAAGGTTGGGATAGAGATTATTAAAGTGTAGTGTAGGCTTCAGGAATAATATCTTTTATTCTTGTTACCCAACTATCGTCAAAAGCATTGATTGCATTTGAGAAATTTGCCATAGGGTGTACTGAAAAGGAATCGGTTGAGCTTGGAAAGCCATCTAGTAAAGTTTTTACTACCAAGTGTAATATGGGATCAAATATAAAGCAAGCCTTTTGACACGATCAAAGAGTTGATGTCTTATCCCAAGTGCAGGAGTGTCGAAGTAATAAATAACCCAGTAAGACCGGGGTCGAACCACATGGAGGTGAACTATATAAATTATAAATGATAATGATAATGATAATGATGATGATGAATTAAAGAGGACTTTGAGATGTAAGATTAATGTGAATATTAAACAATGATAAAAACAGTTGTCAAGGTTAGATGATCTACTAATGGTATTTCAAATAAGTATAATATAAACTCTTTTTATTACTCAACTGGAAACCACACAGAAAGGAGGTTCCAATCGGATGATTTATCATTAATGGCTCATTATAAAGTATTAACATGATCATATTAATTATCTTATTTAAGTAACACCAATACTTTTAAATATTGTCAGGTATTCATGATGCTAACTTATGTTAACAACAAATCAAGTTCCTATCATAACAACGATGTCGGCCGAAGACTATGAATGATCAAGCATTTAATGTACCAAGTGTTATACAACATAAATCTAGATTAACCATTTAATAAGCAAGATATTAAGAATTAGTAAGATAAAAAGATAAAACATGTTAATAACAATCTTTCTTGGATATAAACATTAAAGTCCATGTTGAGTTTATATTATGCTTATTCTAACACCATTAGTGAAACCTTTTCACCTTGACATAATTAACATAACTAAACATAATGAAGAAGAAGAACATAAATAAACAAGATAATATCATGATTATGATATAAGTTAACTAAGTATAGGAAAGGAAATGAAAAGGCATAAACAAGAGATTAATATAGCATGAAAGAAAAATTGAACATTATAAAGAGAGAAAGCAAGAGGATGATCTTGATTTGAAAAATAAGATGACTAAATACATGGCAAATGCCTCCTTTTATAGGATAAAATTCAGAACTATTGATTGGTTGACAAACTATTTAATTGGTGGTCAACCATTGACTTGTTGGCTGGTTATTGATATTGTTGGCTGGCCAAAACGTCATTGCTAACATCAGAATTTGAGCACATAGTCCCCATGAAAGTTGTGGGCAATTGTCTCAGCTTTTCAAAAAAAAAAACCAGAGCTCATTTGGACTTCTAGAACTCGAGATATAAGCTGAAAACCAAACAGTGTCTGGGTTGCAGGACAGATTCTGACTTCTCTGTTGTTGCTAAGATTTGAACTTGAAAATGGCAAAATTGAGTCTTGGACTCCCTATGAAAGTTTTAGGTCTATGTCTTAGCTTTCCATACATATAAACCAGACCTAAATCCAAGGTCTACAACTCCAGTTATAACACAATAACCAAATGGTGTTCCAGTTTGAATTGAACCAGCATCCTTCTCTTATCCTTTCTTTGTCTTCTCAATTTCAATAGTTAATCACATCAATCAATCATTTGAATTGTGAGATATACCTACATTCAAAATAAGCAATTACCATAAATTAAAGATATCTTATATTATCAGACTTGTTATTATAAAACATTCTTTAGTTAGGGAATTTAATGATACTTTAGTGCAATGCAACCATATTATTCGATAGTTTCACCCATATTTAACAGTGTTTTGCCTATGTTTTATATATAAAATGCCTTGATATTCTTTGTTTTATGTTTTGAAGGCACTTTTGGATGAAAGATGCAAAAAGGAGTAAATTGGAGATAATTGGCAGATTTGACCTTCAGTAGATGTTTTGTGCAGAGCATGAGCTCTAGAGGTTGAAATGAAGTGATTCAAGTGGCATTAAAAAGCTAACATCCATACCTTTCTGGACATCTAAGGCAAGAAAATAAAATAATGAAGAGCATGGAAATCGTAGCCTTCAAAGTCAAATCTCGCAATCTGCCAGTGTTGACCTTTGGCCATTCCAACTTAAATATCTGGAGCTAAAGAAGTCCAATTGATGCAAACTCAATTGTGTTCGAGTCACGACTCGACGGTCTATAAACGCTCCAAATTTCAGCCAAAAATGATGTCATATGAGGGAGATATGATTTTTCAAAGATGACATCTGAATTCTGCCAGCAAACGGGTTTCGTGAAGAAACGAGTCCAAATTACATTTCGAAGCATCTAAACCGATATCCAAGTTTTTATTTCAGCAATTTAGCTCCTCTAAGTCAAAGCTTGAAGATTTCATGCAAGGCTATTTCTTCTTTTTTAGGAAAATAGTTATTGAAGTACTTAAATGTAAACCGTCTACTTAATGGAGGACTATTTTGTAAAATAGAGACCTAGGGTTTCCTAGGATATAAAAAGAATGAGAGAAGAGCAGGGGGGCAGCTAGCCAAGAAGAGAAAAACGCTCCCTTCCTCTAAGAAACCCTAAATTATGCATTCTTCCTTTTTTGTGATTAGTTGTTCAACAAACATGCAAGGCTAAACACTTTTTCTTGGTTGCAAGGACACGGAAACCTTCGGATTTCAAGAACTGTGAGATTTATTTTACCTTTTCTTTTTAGTTTATATGATGAATATGTTTGTTCTCCTATGCTTATTTTTCCTATGATTGTTTATTTTAATTGCTAGAGCGGACTCTAACTTATTATTGTAGACAATCTATTGCTAAGTTTGATATCAAAACCGGAGTTGTGGTATATGAACTTGTGAAGCAACTGAGTTTAATAATTGTGGCGGATCTACGTTATTAATCTTAGGGAGAACATTCAATCAAATCAAACATAGACTACTGACAGTTACGTTTTCTTGATTAATTAACTTATCTAGTTCTTAAGGCTGTCATTAAATTAAATTACTAGTGCGGACACTGTGGTTGTTTGATGGTTAGGGTTAGTTATACGGCGGATCCGTTAACTAACCAATGTTAAGAAGAGATAAATATTCAGAATATAAATTGATGTTTCGTTTCCATGATCAGTTCTGATTTCTGTAGGTGGATGTGTGCTTGTGACCAAGGTTTGTTCTCTTGATAATTTTCTGATTTTATTAAATTTCGTTTGATAGTTTTTTGTTTTCTTTTGCTTTAGCCTAGATAACGTCCAAACTCCCCCCAAATTGCATATCATCTAGCATAAAAATCTGACTTGAATCTTTCTCGTGGGATCGACCCCTTGCTTGCTCTATACTATCTTGTGTGTTGTGTTTGAAGTTAGGGTAATTAATTTGTGCGACCGCGACATCGCAACAAATTTTGGCGCCGTTGCCGGGGAGGTAATTTTAGTTGATTCTTGTGCTTGTACTGTTATTTTTATTTGCTGTGATTCAAAAAAAAAAAAGAGAAACAGAATTTTTGCTTGCGGCGGTACTGTTCACTTGCGGCAGCGGTACTGTTCAAAACATAATTTTTGGTGGAATTAGGTTTCGACCTTTTGTTTCCTGAAGGGAAACGACGTTCTAAACAGGACTAGTGGTTACCACTAGCCCCATCCCTATCGAGGCCAAATTCCACTGTTTTCTAAGGTTTTTAGGCAGTTTTCTAGCGTAGGATTTTCATATAATTTGCATTGTTTTTTTTTATCTCTTCTGTGGGTTGCTTTCTTTTGAGTTTTCTTAGCGATTTATGCTTGTGACCCGTTCTACTAATCAAATTCAAGTGCAGGTTGATCTTGAAATAGAAAGCACTTTACGCAGGTTAAGAAAGGAAGCTCGCCTCAACATCATGGCGGTTGCACGACAACAAACACTCAAGGAGCTGCTGCTCCTAACGTGGAAAATCAACCATTGTGCATAAACATTAACAATAATGTAAACTTTGAGCTCAAATCTGGTTTTATACATTTGTTACCAACATTCAATGGTCTTGCAGGAGAAGATCCTCATACTCATCTCAAGGAGTTCCATATGGTTTGTGTTGGCATGAAACCGAATGGAGTTGATGAAGATCAAGTTAAGTTGAAAGCTTTCCCTTTCTCTTTGAAAGGGGCAGCAAAGTCATGGTTTTTCTCTATTCTCCCAGGTTCCATTGGAACTTGGAATTCCATGAAGAAGATTTTCCTTGAAAGTATTTCTAGCATCTTGAGTTGCCAACATAAGGAAAGAAATATGTGGGATTCGACAATCTCATGGAGCGACACTTTCCGAGTATTGGGAAAGATTTGAGCAACTGTGCATTCAATGCCCTCATCATCAAATACCCGATCAGGTGCTCATTCAATATTTCTATGAAGGATTGATGCCCACTGACCGTAGTATCATTGATGCTGCAAGTGTAGGGGAATTGGTAGATAAGACACCCGAGGCTGCACGCCAATTCATCTCAAACATGGCAGCCAACTCGAAACAATTTGGCACGCGTGGAGACTTCGTAAACAAACGAGTAAATGAGGTAAGTATTTCTAACCTTGAAAATAAAGTTAATGATGTTACTTCTCTTGTGCGTTCTTTGGCTTGTGGAAATGTACAGCAGGTGAAAGTTTGTAGCATATGTTCCTTACAAGGACATACCTCAGATATGTGCCCAACAATGCAAGAAGATTACATTGAACAGGTTCATGCAGTTGATGGAGGATTCAACGGACAGTCCCAGCGTAAATATGATCCCTTTTCCAACACGTACAATCCCGAATGGAGAGATCATCCAAACTTATGTTATGGGAACCCACCTCAACAAGGCAATCAAGGCCGACAGTTCCATCCCCATGGATTTCAGCCCCAACAGAATTATCAAGCATGACAACCCCCTCCATTCACAAACTCCAATGTTATGGGGTCGTCATCCAATGATGATCTTCGTGAGATGATGAAAACTTTGGCTTCTAACACTGTGACCTTGCAACAAAATGTCATGTCTTTTCAACAGGAAACAAGGTCAAGTATTCACAACTTGGAGAAGCAAATGGGGCAAGTAGCTTCAAGTGTGGGGAAATTGGAAGCACAAATGAATGGAAAATTGCCCTCCCAAGCATTGAATCCAAAAGAGAATGTTAGTGCGATCATGCTGCGAAGTGGGAAAGAACTTGAATAGAAAAGGTCAAAACAAATTGAGATGGAGGAAGAAGAAGAGATAGAAATTGAATTGAGTACAAAGAAGGAACATCCTTCTCCTTCACAAATTGAAACCACGACCAACACTCTAAAGGTAAGTCCTCACTCAATGAATTCCAGTTTTAAAACAATTGCACCCTTTCCTGTGAGTTCTTCTAGGTCAAAGAAAGAGGACAAAGAAAAAGAGATTTTAGAGGTTTTCAAGAAAGTAGAACTCAACATTCCTTTGCTTGATGTTATTAAGCAAATTCCCAAGTATGCCAAATTCTTGAAGGAGTTGTGTACTACCAAGAGAGCTTTCAAACTAAAAGGTCATGAAATGATAAGTATGGGTGAAGTTGTATCTGCTGTTGTTCAAAAGAATATGCCTTTGAAGCAAAAAGATCCAGGTGCGTTTACTATCCCATGTGTTATTGGTAATGCTGGTTTCAAAAGGGCCTTGTGCGATTTAGGTGTATCCATTAGTGTTATGCCTAAACATGTTTATGATTCTCTTAGTCTTGAGCCTTTGAATAAAACTAGCATTGTAATACAACTTGCGAATCGTAGTTTTGTTTACCAACTTGGTGTGATAGAAGATGTCCTAGTCAAGATTGATAGTTTGGTCATTCCATGCGACTTTTATATTCTTGATATGGAACATGATTCTTGTGATTCATCAAACAACACTCCTATATTGTTTGGGAGACCATTCTTGAAAACTGCCAATACAAAAATTGATTGTGGTAAGGATACTTTATCTATGGAGGTAGGAGATGAAAAAATTGAATTTAATTTTCATAATGCAATGACATATCCTTGTAGCAATGTTTATTCTATCACATGTTATGACCAAGTTGATAAGTGTGCGCAGCAAGTTTGTGATTTTGATAGTGAGGATGGATTAAGCGTAGCTTTGAGCTATGGCTATGATTTTACCAAGATAGAAGAGATGGAGAGGCATATATGTGTTTCCCAAAACGTGCATGAATCATCATTGGCTTTGCAAGCTTTGCAAACTGTTCCCCATGATACAGGAGTCATTCACCCCATCATGGACAGTGAATGGGTGGCGCCTATCCTTTTGGTGCCCAAAAAGATTGGAATTATGTTGGAAGATACAAAATGATGCTTATGAGAATGCAAGGATTTACAAAGAAAAGACTAAGAGTCTCCATGACCGAATAATTACAAGAAAAGATTTTAATGTTGGAGACAAAGTCCTTCTTTATCATTTGTGTTTGAAATTTTTTCCTGAAAAGTTGCGCTCTCGTTGGATTGGACCCTTTGTTGTTTCTAATGTTTTTCCTTATGGTGCAGTTGAAATTACAAGTTTAGAAACCAACAAAGTACTCAAGGTCAATGGGCATCGCTTGAAACCTTTCTATGAAGGTTGGACGGCAGAACTCACCGCTTCTGCGGAGTTAGGTGAACCAATCTATGAAAAATGAGCATGCAACATGTCGAGCTAATGACATAAAACAAAAGCGCTTACTGGGAGGCAACCCAGCATACAAAGAAAAAAAAATAGATTTGCTTTCTTTTCCCTTATCTTTTATTTTTCGCATTTTACTTTATTTTTGTCATTCTCCTATATTTCTTTTCTTTTATTTCAACATTGAGGACAATATTGTGTTTTAAGTGTGGGGGTATTGGGAGAATGTTGGTTTTCTTATTTTGATTTTCTTTGTTGTTCCAAAAAAAAAAAAAATTTCTATGTTTGATCTTTTTAACTCCTATTGGTTTATGAGAATGTGAGTATTATATATGAGAATTAATTGAGATAGATGAAGATATAAATCGAATGAAGGAGTGTGCATGGAAGTTTTAGGTTTAATTGGTTTAGGGATTGACTTTGAGAATATGCCATGTTGACTTTATAGTGTTATACCAATGCAAGCTTTTGAGCCTTCAACATTATATTCTTTGATTGTGCCTTCTTTCAATGATATGTATCTCTAGAACTTGCTTCATATCTTGTTGAGATTACATTCACATTACATATATACATGAAGATGATAAAGGCATTAGGAATTTTAACCACTTGAGCCAAAAAGCCAACCTAAAGCATATTATCCTTAATGAGCCCCCTTTGAGCTTGTTTATCTTTTCTTTGCTTTATCCATGTATAAGCCTTAACTTTTTATATGTTTTCCTTTTCCCCTGGCCAAGGATTAGTAGAGCATATACTTATGATATCTCATGGAATTATGGTTGGAAATTATGTGAAAAGAAAGAAGAAGTGATGCTTGATGAAAAGATGGGCAAAGTTGCCAAAAGTAAAAATAGAAAAAGAAAGAAAAAGAAAAAGAAAAAAGAAAGAAAAAAGTGTTCCTTTATGTTCTTAAGATTTTATGTTGAGAGAGCTTGAAATCAAAAGGAGTTAAGCATTGGTGATTAAAGATGGAAAATTTATGTGCTTTGATGGAATATCTTGTTTGAAATATCATTTTTCAGAATGCTCTACTTTCTTTGGTTTGAACCTTTTCTTTTACTCTCTTTTACCTCACCTTAACCTTAGCCCCATTACAACCAGAAAATAAGACCTTTTGATTCATGCATTGTTTGTAATATGTTAGTAATGGAGATGAGATTGAAGAGTAAGCTTATGGTAGAACATATTCATTGATTGAATTTGAGAGATTTAAACACATAAGCCTTAAACACGTGAGTGTTGGAGTGTATATCAATGAGAGGACCTATCACTTTGGCATGGCATAAATTTCATTTAAATCCCGACGATTAATTGAATTTTGAAGTTTGCATGTAAATAAATTCATGAAAATTTATACTCTTTATCCTTCTTAATTGTGTTCTTGTTTATAATGCATATATTCTTGGATATTGATGGGAGATTAGAACATTAGTCATAGTGATTTCATTTAATTTAACTTCAATTTGATTTTACCTATCCTTTCTCGAGGACGAGCAAGAGCTAAGTTTGGGGGTATTTGATGCAACCATATTATTCGATAGTTTCACCCATATTTAACTAGTGTTTTGCCTATGTTTTATATATAAAATACCTTGATATTCTTTGTTTTATGTTTTGAAGGCACTTTTGGATGAAAGATGCAAAAAGGAGTAAATTGGAGATAATTGGCAGATTTGACCTTCAGTCGATGTTTTGTGCAGAGCGTGAGCTCTAGATGTTGAAATGAAGTGATTCAAGTGGCATTAAAAAGCTAACATCCATACCTTTCTGGACATCTAAGGCAAGAAAATAAAATATTGAAGAGCATGGAAATCGCAGCCTTCAAAGTCAAATCTCGCAATCTGCCAGTGTTGACCTTTGGCCATTCCAACTTGAATATCTGGAGCTACAGAAGTCCAATTGATGCAAACTCAATTGTGTTGGAGTCATGACTCGAAGGTCTATAAACGCTCCAAATTTCAGCGAACAAAGATATCATATGATGGAGATATGATTTTTCAAAGATGATATCTGAATTCTGCCAGCAAACGGGTTTCGTGAAGAAACGAGTCCAAATTACGTTCCGAAGCATCTAAACCGATATCCAAGTTTTTATTTCAGCAAGTTAGCTCCTCTAAGTCAAAGCTTGAAGATTTCATGCAAGGCTATTTCTCCTTTTTTAGGAAAATAGTTATTGAAGTACTTAAATGTAAACAGTCTACTTAATGGAGGACTATTTTGTAAAATAGAGACCTAGGGTTTCATAGGATATAAAAAGAATGAGAGAAGAGAGGGGGGCAGCTAGCCAAGAAGAGAAAAACGCTCCCTTCCTCTAAGAAACCCTAAATTATACATTCTTCCTTTTTTTTTTATTAGTTGTTCAACAAACATGCAAGTCTAAACACTTTTTCTTGGTTGCAAGGATACGGAAACCTTCGGATTTCAAGAACTGTGAGATTTATTTTACCTTTTCTTTTCAGTTTATATGATGAATATGTTTGTTCTCCTATGCTTATTTTTCCTATGATTGTTTATTTTAATTGCTAGAGCGGACTCTAAGTTATTATTGTAGACAATCTATTGCTAAGTTTGATATCAAAACCGGAGTTGTGGTATATGAACTTGTGAAGCAACTGAGTTTAATAATTGTGGCGGATCTACGTTATTAATCTTAGGGAGAACATTCAATCAAATCAAACATAGACTGTGGACAGTTATGTTTTCTTGATTAATCAACTTATCTAGTTCTTAAGGCTGCCATTAAATTAAATTACTAGTGCGGACACTGTGGTTGTTTGATGGTTAGGGTTAGTTATACGGCGGATCCGTTAACTAACCAATGTTAAGAAGAGATAAATATTCAGAATATAAATTGATGTTTCGTTTCCATGATCAGTTCTGATTTCTGTAGGTGGATGTGTGCTTGTGACCAATGTTTGTTCTCTTGATAATTTTCTGATTTATTAAATTTCGTTTGATAGTTTTTTGTTTTCTTTTGCTTTAGCCTAGATAACGTCCAAACCCCCCCAAATTGCATATCATCTAGCATAAAAATCTGACTTGAATCTTCCTCGTGGGATCGACCCCTTGCTTGCTCTATACTATCTTGTGTGTTGTGTTTGAAGCTAGGGTAATTAATTTGTGTGACCGCGACATCGCAATAGTTAGGGAATTTAATGATACTTTAGTGTAATATGATGATATAAAGCCTTAATGAGAATGCACTTTTAAGTACTAATCACCCCCCCAACCAGCTTATTTCTAGTCCCTAGTAATCAAAACGTTAAAATAGAAAAACAATTTGCAAGTTCAACAAAGCAAGGCATTCATCATTCAACTTTCATTAATCTATCCAAATAAACAAACTCATTAAATTTATATATCTGCTTCATACTGTTGAAACAAGATATTAATAAACCTTCTTTTTATGCGCTCAATGTATGAAAACATAGATGATGGAGCTTTTATTGGAAGAAAACAATATTCTGTTCTAATGTTTTCTAAGGTTAACTTCCTTGGGTTGGGATTATCATCTTTTTTTTTTCTTTTTTCTTTTTCCTTTTTTTGGTATATATACATATAACTTAAAACACAATGCATCCTTAATCCATATAGCGAGCTTTAGGTTAGTGACTCCCAGACCAGTTGGTTTAGGGCATCAGGTGTTGAGACACCTCTACGAGCTTAATAACTCGGGTTGTAGATACTGATACGTAGATAGTGCAATGTTTGATTCCCTTAAGTTTTATCCTCAACCCATGTAACAAGCACTAGGCCAATAGCTCCCAAGTCAGTTGACTTTAGGGTATTAGGTGTTAAAACACCCCTTCGGGCTTAATTGCTTAAGTCAAGGAGGCTACGAAACCAAACTTATCTACTTTTTTATTTATTCAATTTGTTATTATTATTATTATTTGTTTTTTTTTGTTTTGAAATTATATACCATCCCTTTCCCTTAATTGTTACCTTTAACAAAAGAACATGAATAATGTAATAATCCAATATGCAACCCATAATCATATGTTAAAGTGTGAGTGTGAAAATGAAGGTTTAAGAATACTTGTTAAATGAGTATATGAGCAGAATCAAGTGATAACAATACGAGAGTTTGTAAAACTGAATATTTCAAGAAGTATTCTGATAGACCTTGTTAAGAATGTTTATTAAGATGCGTCTCAAGAGTCACTAAAGTTCCTCATTTACTCTGCCATCCTAGTAACAACAGTATTGCAAATGATTTTAATAATAGAAAACACAGTTAGTTAATTTTTTTTGTCAACTACTACCCTCTCCCCCCAACCAAAACGAGACATTATCCTCAATGTTCTAAGGTAGAAAGATAGAGTATAGAAGACATCACCTGAAACAACGACTACCGACAAACCGGAAACACACTTAAACAAATATAAGAAAGAACAAAACACAAATAATATGCTATGAAGAAAACCAAAAGGCACAAGTTTTCACAAACTACGGCTCAAATCCAATCTAAGCTTTTTACGATGTTCCATAGTTGACCAATTTATACGACTCATGGAGGGATCAATTATAGGGATGAAAGATTGTAGTTGGTCAATCAATTGTTCAGTAGTAGTAGCAGAGATTATGATTTGTCGTGCCGAAGATGTTAGAAATTTTTGTTCCACAACTTGATCAAGAAAAGACAATAAATGATGCAACCATATTATTCAATAGTTTCACCCACATTTAACTAGTGTTTTGCCTATGTTTTATATATAAAATGCCTTGATATTCTTTGTTTTATGTTTTGAAGGCACTTTTGGATGAAAGATGCAAAAAGGAGTAAATTGGAGATAATTGGCAGATTTGACCTTCAGTCGATGTTTTGTGCAGAGCGTGAGCTCTAGATGTTGAAATGAAGTGATTCCAGTGGCATTAAAAAGCTAACATCCATACCTTTCTGGACATATAAGGCAAGAAAATAAAATAATGAAGAGCATGGAAATCGCAGCCTTCAAAGTCAAATCTCGCAATCTGTCAGTGTTGACCTTCGGCCATTCCAACTTGAATATCTGGAGCTAAAGAAGTCCAATTGATGCAAACTCAATTGTTTTGGATTCATGACTCAAATTTATATAAACGCTCCAAATTGCAGCCAAAACCGATGTCATATGAGGGAGATATGATTTTTCAAAGATGACATATGAATTCTGCCAGCAAACAGGTTCGTGAAGAAACGAGTCCAAATTACGTTCCGAAGCATCTAAACCGATATCCAAATTTTTATTTCAGCAACTTAGCTCCTCCAAGTCAAAGCTTGAAGATTTCATGCAAGGCTATTTCTCCTTTTTTAGGAAATAGTTATTGAAGTACTTAAATGTAAACAGTCTACTTAATGGAGGACTATTTTGTAAAATAGAGACCTAGGGTTTCCTAAGATATAAAAAGAATGAGAGAAGAGAAGGGGGGCAGCGAGCCAAGAAGAGAAAAACGCCCCCTTCCTCTAAGAAACCCTAAATTATGCATTCTTCCTTCTTTTTGATTAGTTGTTCAACAAACATGCAAGGCTAAACACTTTTTCTTGGTTGCAAGGACACGGAAACCTTCGGATTTCAAGAACTGTGAGATTTATTTTACCTTTTCTTTTCAGTTTATATGATGAATATGTTTGTTCTCCTATGCTTATTTTTTCTATGATTGTTTATTTTAATTGCTAGAGCGGACTCTAAGTTATTATTGTAGACAATCTATTGTTAAGTTTGATATCAAAACCGGAGTTGTGGTATATGAACTTATGAAGCAACTAAGTTTAATAATTGTGGTGGATCTACGTTATTAATCTTAGGGAGAACATTCAATCAAATCAAACATAGACTGTGGACAGTTATGTTTTCTTGATTAATCAACTTATCTAGTTCTTAAGGCTGCCATTGAATTAAATTACTAGTGCGGACACTGTGGTTGTTTGATGGTTAGGGCTAGTTATACGGCGGATCCGTTAACTAACCAATGTTAAGAAGAGATAAATATTCAGAATATAAATTGATGTTTCGTTTCCATGATCAGTTCTGATTTCTGTAGGTGGATGTGTGCTTGTGACCAAGGTTTGTTCTCTTGATAATTTTCTAATTTTATTAAATTTAGTTTGATAGTTTTCTATTTTCTTTTGCTTTAGCCTAGATAACGTCCAAACCTCCCCCCCAAATTGCATATCATCTAGCATAAAAATCTGACTTGAATCTTCCTCGTGGGATCGACCCCTTGCTTGCTCTATACTATCTTGTGTGTTGTGTTTGAAGCTAGGGTAATTAATTTGTGCGACCGCGACATCGCAACAAATTTTGGCGCCGTTGCCGGGGAAGTAATTTTAGTTGATTCTTGTGCTATTATTTTTATTTGCTGTGATTGTTATTTCTTTTTCTGAAAAAAAAAACAGAATTTTTGTTTGCTGCGGTACTGTTCATTACGGCAGCGGTACTGTTCAAAACAATTTTTTTGGTGGAATTAGGTATCGATCTTTTGTTTCCTGAAGGGAAACGACGTTCGAAACAGGACTAGTGGTAAACCACTAGCCCCACCCTATCGAGGCCAAATTCTGCTGTTTTCTAGGGTTTTTAGGCAGTTTTTGTTTTCTACCGTAGGATTTTCGTACAATTTGCATTGTTTTCGATCTCTTATGTGGTTGGTTTCTTTTGAGTTTTCTTGATGATTTATGCCAGTAACCCATTCTACTAATCAAAGTCAAGTGCATTTGGATCTCGAAATAGAAAAAACTTTACGCAGGTTACGAAAGGAAGCTCGCCTTAACACCATGGCTGTTGCTCGACAACAAACACTCAAGGAGCTTGCTGCTTCTAACGTGGAAAATCAACCATTGTGCATAAACATCGACAATAATGTAAATTTTGAGCTCAAATCTGGTTTTATACATTTGCTACCAACTTTCAATGGTCTTGCAGGAGAAGATCCTCATACTCATCTCAAGGAATTCCATATGGTTTGCGTTGGCATGAAACCGAATGGAGTTGATGAAGAACAGGTTAAGTTGAAAGCTTTCCCTTTCTCTTTAAAAGGGGCAGCAAAGGCATGGCTTTTCTCCATTCTCCCAGGTTCAATTGGAACGTGGAATGGCATGAAGAAGATCTTCCTTGAGAAGTATTTCCCAGCATCTCGAGTTGCCAACATAAGGAAAGAAATATATGGGATTCGACAATCTCATGGAGAGACACTTTCCGAGTATTGGGAAAGATTTGAGCAACTGTGCATTCAATGCCCTCATCATCAAATACCCGATCAACTGCTCATTCAATATTTCTATGAAGGATTGATGCCTACCGACCGTAGTATCATTGATGCTGCAAGTGGAGGGGCATTGGTAGATAAGACACCCGAGGCTGCACGCCAATTGATCTCAAACATGGCAGCCAACTCGAAACAGTTTGGCACTCGTGGAGACTTCGCAAATAAACGAGTAAATGAGATAAGTATTTCTAACCTTGAGAATAAAGTTAATGATCTTACTTCTCTTGTGCGTTCTTTGGCTTGTGGCAATGTACAGCAGGTGAAAGTTTGTAGCATATGCTCCTTACAAGGACATGCTTCAGATATGTGCCCAACAATGCAAGAAGATTACATTGAACAAGCTAATGCAGTTGATGGAGCATTCAATGGACAACCTCAGCGTAAGTATGATCCTTTTTCCCACACGTACAATCCTGGATGGAGAGATCATCCCAACCTACGGTATGGGAACCAGCCTCAACAAGGCAATCAAGGCCGACAATTCCATCACCATGGATTTCAGCCCCCAACAGAATTATCAAGCAAGACAACCCCCCTCTATTCACAACTCCAATGTTATGGGGTCGTCATCCAGTGATGATCTTCGTGAGATGATGAAAAACTTTGGCTTCTAACACTGTGACCTTGCAACAAAATGTCATGTCTTTTCAACAGGAAACAAGGTCAAGTATTCACAACTTGGAGAAGCAAATGGGGCAAGTTGCTTCAAGTGTGGGGAAATTGGAAGCACAAATGAATGGAAAATTGCCCTCCCAAGCATTGAATCCAAAAGAGAATGTTAGTGCGATCATGCTGCGAAGTGGGAAAGAACTTGAAGAGAAAAGGTCGAAACAAATTGAGATGGAGGAAGAAGAAGAGATAGAAATTGAATTGAGTACAAAGAAGGAAACATCCTTCTCCTTCACAAATTGAAACCACGACCAACACTCTAAAGGTAAGTCCTCACTCAATGAATTCTATTTTTAAAACAATTGCACCCTTTCCTGTGAGTTCTTCTAGTTCAAAGAAAGAGGACAAAGAAAAAGAGATTTTAGAGGTTTTCAAGAAAGTAGAACTCAACATTCCTTTTCTTGATGCTATCAAGCAAATTCCCAAGTATGCAAATTCTTGAAGGAGTTGTGTACTACCAAGAGAGCTTTCAAACTAAAAGGTCATGAAATGGTAAGTATGGGTGAAGTTGTATCTGCTATTGTTCAAAAGAATATGCCTTTGAAGCAAAAGACTCAGGTGCGTTTACTATCCCATGTGTTATTGGTAATGCTAGTTTCAAAAGGGCCTTGTGCGATTTAGGTGCATCTATTAGTGTTATGCCCAAACATGTTTATGATTCTCTTAGTCTTGAGCCTTTGAATAAAACTAGCATTGTAATACAACTTGCGGATCGTAGTTTTGTTTACCCACTTGGTGTGATAGAAGATGTCCTAGTCAAGATTGATAGTTTGGTCATTCCATGCGACTTTTATATTCTTGATATGAAACATGATTCTTGTGATTCATCAAACAGCACTCCTATATTGTTTGGGAGACCATTCTTGAAAACTGCCAATACAAAGATAAATTGTGGTAAGGATACTTTGTCTATGGAAGTAGGAGATTGAAAAGATTGAATTAATTTTCATGATGCAATGAAATATCCTTATAGCAATGTTTATTCTATCACATGCTATGACCAAGTTGATAAGTGTGTGAAGCAAGTTTTTGATTTTGATTGTGAGGATGGATTAAGCGTAGCTTTGAGCTATGGCTATGATTTTACCGAGATAGAAGAGATGGAGAGGCACATATGTGTTCCCCAAAACATGCACGAATCAGCATTGGCTTTGCAATCATTGCAAATTGTTCCCCATGGTAAGTCTTTGTTGATTTAGTACTTTCACATAAAAAGCTTTTGCCATCTATTTTACAGGCACCCGAGTTAGAATTGAAACCTTTGCCTCGATAATTTGAAGTATGTATTCATTGGCGACAACAATACACTTCCTGTTATTATAGCAACAGGTTGACAAATACGCAAGAGGAAAAACTTGTGAAGTTGTTGTGTGATCACAAAACGACCATTGGATGGACTTTAGCTGACATCAAGGGCATTAGTCCCTCAATGTGTATGCATCATATACTATTGGAGGACAATGCGAAACCAACAAGGGAAATGCAAAGGAGGTTGAACCCGCCTATGATGGAGGTAGTGAAAGCTGAAATTTTAAAACTGTTAGATGCAGGAGTCATTTATCCCATCACGGACAGTAAATGGGTTGTGCCAATCCATGTGGTGCCTAAAAGACCGGAATCACGTTGATGAAAAACAAAATGATGAGCTCATTCCTACTCGCATCTCGAGTGGATGGAGAATGTGTGTTGATTACAGAAAGCTAAATCTTGCTACACGCAAAGAATTCATTTTCCATTACCATTTATGGATCAAAGCTTGCACGCCTAGCAGGTAAGTCTTTTTATTGCTTTCTTGATGGATATAGTGGTACAATCAGATTGTTATTAATCCTGAGGATCAAGAAAAGACTACATTTACATGTCCATTGGTACATATGCATATAGGAGAATGCCCTTTGGTCTCTGTAATGCACCTGCAACTTTTCAAAGATGCATGATGAGTATTTTTTCTGACTATGTTGAAAGAATAATTGAGGTTTTCATGGATGATTTCACGGTGTATGGTGTATCTTTTGATAAATGTCTAGAAAATTTATCTTTGATCTTGAAAAGGTTGCATGAAACTAACCTTGTCTTAAACTATGAAAAGTGTTATTTTATGGTAGAACAAGGAATAGTTCTTGGGCATGTTGTGTCTTCACGTGGATTAGAGGTTGATAAAGCTAAAATAGACGTTATTTCATCATTTGCCTTACCCCCTCCTGCGTGAGGGAAATTCGTTCTTTTCTTGGCCATGCAGGTTTCTATCGACGCTTTATCAAAGATTTCTCAAAGATTACAGCACCCTTGTGCAAACTATTAGCCAAAGAAGTGGATTTTGTGTTTGATCAAGCATGTAAAGATGCCAATGATGAGCTTAAGAGGCGTGTCACATCTGCCCCTATCATCCAACCACCAAATTGGGATGAGCCTTTTGAGATAATGTGTGATGCAAGTGACTATGCGGTAGGGGCTTGTCCTTGGGCAAAGAATAGGGAAGGAATTTGCATGTTATCACCTATGCTTCCCGCATGTTGGACGGAGCACAATGCAACTTACCATACAACTGAAAAGGAACTTTTTGCAGTGGTGTTTGGTCTTGAAAAATTTAGGTCATATCTACTTGGTATAAAAGTCATTGTTTTTACTGATCATGCAGCTTTAAGGTATCTTTTGAAGAAAAAGGAGTCCAAACCAAGATTGATTAGGTGGATCTTGCTTTTACAAGAATTTGATCTTGAGATCAAAGATAAAAAAAGGTGCCGAAAATCATGTGGCTGATCACTTGAGCCGACTGAGGACTGAGGATATACAAACCGAAACAATACGAGAGACATTCCCCGATGAGCAGTTGTATGTGTTACATTCCTCTACAAGACCATGGTATGCTGATTTGGTGAACTATTTAGTCACCAAAGAATTCCCTCCAGGTTTGTCTACATCCCAAAAAAACAAGATACGAGCTGATGCTAAATATTATTTTTGGGATACTCCTTATCTGTGGAAATTTTGTGTGGATCAAGTAGTTAGGAGATGTGTACCACAAGATGAATTTCATTCCATTCTTACCTTTTGTCATTCTCATTCTTGTGGTGGGCATTTTGGAGCAAAAAGAACGGCCCACAAGGTACTTGAAAGTGGTTTTTATTGGCCTTCTATTTTAAGGATGCATATCATTTTTGCAAATAATGTGAAAAATGCCAAAAAACAGGTAATATCACTCATAAGAATCAAATGCCTTTAACGAATATTCTTGTAAGTGAAATTTTTAATGTTTGGGGTATTGATTTTATGGGTCCATTTCCTTCTTCTTTTGGCAATCTTTATATCCTTCTTGCTGTTGATTATGTGTCCAAATGGATTGAGGCGAAAGCCACACGAACTAACGATGCTAAGGTTGTTTTAGATTTTGTCAGGACTCACATATTTGACAGGTTTGGAATCCCTAAAGCTATCATTAGTGATCGTGGCACTCATTTTTGCAATCGTTCAATGGAAGCATTGTACGCAAATATCATGTGACTCATCGGACTTCCACAGCATACCATCCTCAAACGAATGGCCAAGCTGAAATTTCAAATCGAGAAATCAAGTCCATTTTGGAGAAGACAATGCAACCTAACCGGCGAGATTGGAGTCTACGACTTGGTGATGCACTTTGGGCTTATCGGACTGCTTACAAATCACCTATAGGAATGTCACCTTATAGGATGATTTATGGAAAAGCATGTCATCTACCGGTGGAGCTTGAACACAAAGCTTTTTGGGCCATTAAAAAATGTAACATGGATTATGATGCTGCTGGGATTGCAAGAAAGTTGCAATTGCAAGAGTTGGAAGAGATTCGAAATGATGCTTACGAAAATGCAAGGATTTACAAAGAAAAGACTAAGAGTCTCCATGACCGAATGATTACAAGAAAAGAGTTTAATGTTGGAGACAAAGTCCTTCTTTATCATTCGCGTTTGAAACTTTTTCCTGGAAAGTTACGCTCTCGTTGGATTGGACCATTTGTTGTTTCTAATGTTTTTTTCTTATGGTGCAGTTGAAATTACAAGTTTAGAAACCAACAAAATACTCAAGGTCAATGGGCATGCTTGAAACCTTTCTATGAAGGTTGGACGACAGAACTCACCACTTCTGTGGAGTTAGCTGAACCAATCTATAAAGAATGAGCATGCAACATGTCGAGCCAATGACATAAAACAAAAGCGCTTACTGGGAGGCAACCCAGCACAAAAAGAAAAAAAAAACAGATTTGCTTTCCTTTCCCTTATCTTTTATTTTTCGCATTTTACTTTATTTTTGTCATTCTTCTATATTCCTTTTCTTTTATTTCAACATTGAGGACAATATCGTGTTTTAAGTGTGGGGGTATTGGGAGAATGTTGGTTTTCTAATTTTGGTTTTCTTTGTTATTTTTCAAAAAAAAAAAATTATGTTTGATCTTTTGAACTGCCATTGGTTTTTGAGAATATGAGTATTATATATGAGAATTAGTTGAAATAGATGAAGATATAAATCAAATGAAGGAGTGTGCATGCAAGTTTTAAGATTTAATTGGTTTAGGGATTGACTTTGAGAATATGCCATGTTGACTTTATAGTGTTATACCAATGCAAGCTTTTGAGCCTTCAACATTATATTCTTTTATTGTGCCTTCTTTCAATGATATGTATCTCTAGAACTTGCTTCATATCCTGTTGAGATTACATTCACATTACATATATACATGAAGATGATAAAGGCATTAGGAATTTTAACCATTTGAGCCAAAAAGTCAACCTAAAGCATATTATCTTTAGTGAACCCCTTTTGAGCTTGTTTATCTTTTCTTTGATTTATCCATGTATAAGCCTTAACTTTTTATATGTTTTCCTTTTCCCTGGCCAAGGATTAGTAGAGCATATACTTATGATATCGAATGAAATTATGGTTGGAAATTATGTGAAAAGAAAGAAGAAGTGATGCTTAATGAAAAGATGGGCAAAGTTGCCAAAGGTAAAAAAAAAATGGAAAAGAAAAGGAAAAGGAAAAGAAAAAAAAAAAAAGTGTTCCTTTATGTTCTTAAGATTTTATGTTGAAAAAGCTTGAAATCAAAAGAAGTTAAGCATTGGTGATTAAAGATGGAAAATTTATGTGCTTTGATGGAATATCTTGTTTGAAATATCATTTTTCAGAATGCTCTACTTTCTTTGGTTTGAACCTTTTCTTTTACTCTCTTTTACCTCACCTTAACCTTAGCCCCATTACAACCAGAAAATAAGACCTTTTGATTCATTCATTGTTTGTAATATGTTAGTAATGGAGATGAGATTGCAGAGCAAGCTTATGGTAGAACATATTCATTGATTGAATTTGAGAGATTTAAACACATAAGCCCTAAACATGTGAGTGTTGGAGTGTATATCAATGAGAGGACCTATCACTTTGGCATGGCATAGATTTCATTTAAATCCCGACGATTAATTGAATTTTGAAGTTTGCATGTAAATAAATTCATGAAAATTTATACTCTTTATCCTTCTTAATTGTGTTCTTGTTTATAATGCATATATTCTTGGATATTGATGGGAGATTAGAAGATTAGTCATAGTGATTTAATTTAATTTAACTTCAATTTGATTTTACCAATCCTTTCTCGAGGACGAGCAAGAGCTAAGTGTGGGGGTATTTGATGCAACCATATTATTCGATAGTTTCACCCACATTTAACTAGTGTTTTGCCTATGTTTTATATATAAAATGCCTTGATATTCTTTGTTTTATGTTTTGAAGGCACTTTTGGATGAAAGATGCAAAAAGAAGTAAATTGAAGATAATTGGCAAATTTGACCTTCAGTCGATGTTTTGTGCAGAGCGTGAGCTCTAGAGGTTGAAATGAAGTGATTCCAGTGGCATTAAAAAGCTAACATCCATACCTTTCTGGACATCTAAGGCAAGAAAATAAAATAAGGAAGAGCATGGAAATCGCAGCCTTCAAAGTTAAATCTCGCAATCTGCCAGTGTTGACCTTCGACCATTCAAACTTGAATATCTGGAGCTACAGATTTCCAATTGATGCAAACTCATTTTTTTTGGATTCATGACTCAAAGTTCTATAAACGCTCAAACCTTAAGCCAAAAAAGATGTCATATGAGGGAGATATGATTTTTCAAAGATGACATCTGAATTCTGCCAGCAAACAGGTTTCGTGAAGAAACGAGTCCAAATTACGTTCCGAAGCATCTAAACCGATATCCAAGTTTTTATTTCAGTAATTTAGCTCCTCTAAGTCAAAGCTTAAAGATTTCATGCAAGGCTATTTCTCCTTTTCTAGGAAAATAGTAATTGAAGTACTTAAATGTAAACAGTCTACTTAATGGAGGAGTATTTTGTAAAATAGAGACCTAGGGTTTCCTAGGATATAAAAAGAATGAGAGAAGAGAAGGGGGGCAGCCAGCCATGAAGAGAAAAACGCACCCTGCCTCTAAGAAACCCTGAATTATGCATTCTTCCTTCTTTTTGATTAGTTGTTCAACAAACATGCAAGGCTAAACACTTTTTCTTGGTTGCAAGGACACAGAGACTTTTGGATTTCAAGAACTGTGAGATTTATTTTACCTTTTCTTTTCAGTTTATATGATAAATATGTTTGTTCTCCTATGCTTATTTTTCCTATGATTGTTTATTTTAATTGCTAGAGTGGACTCTAAGTTATTATTGTAAACAATCTATTGCTAAGTTTGATATCAAAACCGGAGTTGTGGTATATGAACTTGTGAAGCAACTGAGTTTAATAATTGTGGCGGATCTACGTTATTAATCTTAGGGAGAACATTCAATCAAATCAAACATAGACTGCGGACAGTTATGTTTTCTTGATTAATCAACTTATCTAGTTCTTAAGGCTGCCATTGAATTAAATTACTAGTGCGAACACTGTGGTCGTTTGATGGTTAGGGCTAGTTATACGGCGGATCCATTAACTAACCAATGTTAAGAAGAGATAAATATTCAGAATATAAATTGATGTTTTGTTTCCATGATCAGTTCTGATTTCTGTAGGTGGATGTGTGCTTGTGACCAAGGTTTGTTCTCTTGATAATTTTCTGATTTTATTAAATTTCGTTTGATAGTTTTCTGTTTTCTTTTGCTTTAGCCTAGATAACGTCCAAACCCCCCCCCCAAATTGCATATCATCTAGCATAAAAATCTGACTTGAATATTCCTCGTGGGATCGACCCCTTGCTTGCTCTATACTATTTTGTGTGTTGTGTTTGAAGCTAAGGTAATTAATTTGTGCAACCACGACATCGCAACACAATCCCATCTACTAGGAGAGAAAGTCCTGAGTTAGAATCCAATGACATAATTGCCATGTTGGACATTAGTAGCTATCTACATACACTCACCTTCTATCCAAAATATCAATAGCCTAGTTTGTGAAGTTGCGCTAGTTCAATACCCAACTTTTCATGAGTTTCTTCCTTTTAATTTCATCTTAAGCTAATTTTGTCCAACTTCAGAGTTTATATGGCATCACAAGACAAGTAACTTATTAAAATATGAAATTTGGCATACCATGTTGAGGAAAACTTGTTTGACGATGTCCTCAAATTCTAACATTTTCATTAAAGATTCTCCAACTTCCCATGGTAACACTTTGCCATCCAATGTTAGAATTAAGTCTAACTTGCTCTTGTTTACATGTAAATTTCAGTTTAAGTTTCAGTAAACTAAGATATCATATATGCTAAGTTCAAAATGCATTCATATGTGCACACATGCATATTCACATGACTAGACTTATGTCTCATCGTAAAAAAAAAAGGTCACCCCGTGCATGTTTTCGCAGCTAGAAAATACATTTGAATTTTATATTTACAACAAGCAGTACACAAACAATGATTATCTGAGTGCATGTGAGAGAGAGAGAGAGAGAAAGAAAGGGACACCGAAAAAAAGATAACAAATTTATATATACAAAAATATCTTACAATCGCATGTAATAAATGTTTAGCAGCACTAGAAAATGCTCAAACTAACTAAATAATGAGCCATCTAGCTGTCTCAAAAATGCTTCAACCTCCTCCTATTCAAACTGTAATGATACAATCCAAGAAAGGGTTGAACAAGAAAATTTGGATTCTAGTGTAATTGTGTCTACTGTTTAGTTTTACAACAACAATCATAATTCCTAATTCAACCATTAAATCAGGCTAAAAATGTACCCAAAGTTTCTCGAAATATTGTTCTATATTGGGATAAAATTTCAGGTCAATCGGAGTTTGGGAAGGTTGGGGATATAGATCAAAACAGGATGTACAAGTTTTTTTTATTTACTTCTTTTTGACTTGGGAACTTCCTATTTGACAAGAATCCTTTTTCTACAAGGACGTGACACCTTGTTTTGAGAATTTTCTAATTCTACAAGGATCTTTAATGGATTGCAACATAATTTCCAAGTGTGGCAAGGATTCACTAATATTCAAAAATCTTTTCCTTACAAAGATTTCTTAGTTATCCTAGCTATATAAAGAAAGAATGGTCAAAGGTATTTCTAGGATGAGAATTTCGTTCATGACATTATTTAAACTAGGAAAATTATTTATCTTAGGTTATTTTGTTTAATTAGCCTTAACAACTTTAGTTTATGTGTCAGATATGTTATTTTTATTATTTTCTTAATGTTTATGCTTAGTTAACATACTTGCATTTATTATAAGTGGGTTAATATTAATTAACAAGTTTTTGGTCCATTAGGGTTACTTGTTGAACCATTATATAAGTTTTTGTAAGTTGAAGTTTTCAGCAGCCATGAATTTATGAAATAAACTTGTGTTTTGCGTGATGCAACACGTTTTCTTTGTTGTGAAAAAGAACAAATTTGACTTATCAAGGTATAACTGATATTGTGGCATCTTTCTTATACTTCTCGTTTCTAATTGATATTCGTTAGGTGGGGGTTTCTTATTCTAATAGTGTTGGTGCTTTGAGACAAGTTTTTATTGTGTCACACTCCTATCAAATCTGATTTCTTGGCTTTTCATGAATTGTATCATCTTCGTTATGAGTTGCTGGATCAAGTGATCAAGAGGTTCGCATTAAAATGCATTCTTGAAAAAGAAGTAAAAAAGAGATACAACTCACCACTGCACATTAAGGGAAAAAAGGAAGAAGATGCATGAGAAGATGAGCAGCTGTCCTTCTACAACCAAAACAAAGAAAAAAGGGATAAATTAACAATGTAATAACATCCTAATAATTATCGATATAAGTAGGCTTTTTTGTGAAGTTGTTGTGTGATCACAAGACGGCCATTGTATGGACTTCAGCCGACATCAAGGGCATTAGTCCCTCAATGTGTATGCATCATATACTATTGGAGGACAACGCAAAACCAACAAGGGAAATGCAAAGGAGGTTGAACCCGCCTATGATGGAGGTAGTGAAAGCTGAAATTTTAAAACTGTTAGATGCAGGAGTCATTTACCCCATCACTGACAGTAAATGGGTGGCGCCAATCCATGTGGTGCCTAAAAAGACCGGAATCACGTTGGTGAAAAACAAAAATGATGAGCTCATTCCTACTCGCATCTCGATTGGATGGAGAATGTGTGTTGATTACAGAAAGCTCAATCTTTCTACACGCAAAGATCATTTCCGATTACCATTCATGGATCAAATGCTTGAACGCCTAGCAGGTAAGTCTTTTTATTGCTTTCTTGATGGATATAGTGGATACAATCAGATTGTTATTAATCCTGAGGATCAAGAAAAGACTACATTTACATGTCCATTTGGTACATATGCATATAGGAGAATGCCTTTTGGTCTCCGTAATGCTCTTGCAACTTTTCAAAGATGCATGATGAGTATTTTTTCTGACTATGTTGAAAGAATAATCGAGGTTTTTATGGATGATTTCACGGTGTATGGTGATTCTTTTGATAAATGTCTAGAAAATTTATCTTTAATCTTGAAAAGGTGCATTGAAACTAACCTTGTCTTGAACTATGAAAAGTGTTATTTTATGGTAGAACAAGGAATAGTTCTTGGGCATGTTGTGTCTTCACGTGGATTAGAGGTTGATAAAGCTAAGATAGATATTATTTCATCATTGCCTTACCCCTCATGCGTGAGGGAAGTTCATTCTTTTCTAGGCCATGTAGGTTTCTATTGACGCTTTATCAAAGATTTCTCGAAGATTACAGCACCCTTGTGCAAACTATTAGCCAAAAAAGTGGATTTTGTGTTTGATCAAGCATGTAAAGATGCCCATGATGAGCTTAAGAGACGTGTCACATCTGCCCCTATCATCCAACCACCAAATTGGGATGAACCTTTTGAGATAATGTGTGATGCGAGTGACTATGCGGCAGGAGCTGTGCTTGGGCAAAGAATTGGGAAGAATTTGCATGTTATCGCCTATGCTTCTCGCATGTTGGATGGAGCACAATGCAATTACCATACAACTGAAAAGGAACTTTTTGCAGTAGTGTTTGCTCTTGAAAAATTCAGGTCATATCTACTTGGTACAAAAGTCATTGTTTTTACTGACCATGCAGCTCTCAGGTATCTTTTGAAGAAGAAGGAGTCCAAACCAAGACTGATTAGGTGGATCTTGCTTTTACATGAATTCGATATTAAAATCAAAGACAAAAAAGGTGCCGAAAACCATGTGGCTGATCACTTGAGCCGATTGAGGACCGAGGATATACAGATCGAAACAATAAGAGAGACATTCCCTGATGAGCAGTTGTATATGTTGCATTCCTCTACAAGACCATGGTATGCTGATTTGGTAAACTATTTAGTCACCAAAGAATTCCCTCCAGGTTTGTCTAAACCCCAAAAAGATAAGTTACGAGCTGATGCTAAATATTATTTTTGGGACGATCCTTACCTTTGGAAATTTTGTGCGGATCAAGTAGTTAGGAGGTGTGTACCACAAGATGAATTTCATTCCATTCTCACTTTTTGTCATTCTCATTCTTGTGGTGGGCATTTTGGAGCAAAACGAACAGCCCACAAGGTACTTGAAAGTGGTTTCTATTGGCCTTCTATTTTTAAAGATGCATATCACTTCTGCAAATCATGTGAAAAATGCCAAAGAACAGGTAATATCACTCATAAGAATCAAATGCCTTTAACGAATATTCTTGTAAGTGAAATTTTTTATGTTTGGGGTATTGACTTTATGGGTCCATTTCCTTCTTCATTTGGCAATCTTTATATTCTTCTTGCTGTTGATTATGTGTCCAAATGGATTGAGGCGAAAGCCACACGAACTAACGATGCTAAGGTTGTTTTAGATTTTGTCAGGACTCACATATTTGACAGGTTTAGAATCCCTAAAGCTATCATTAGTGATCGTGGCACTCATTTCTGTAATCGTTCCATGGAAGCATTGCTACGCAAATATCATGTGACTCATCGAACTTCCACAGCATATCATCCTCAAACGAATGGCCAAGCTGAAATTTCAAATCAAGAAATCAAGTCCATTTTGGAGAAAACAGTGCAACCTAACCGGCGAGATTGGAGTCTACGTCTTGGAGATGCACTTTGGGCTTATCGGACTGCTTATAAATCACCTATAGGAATGTCACCTTATAGAATGATTTATGGGAAAGCATGTCATCTACCGGTGGAGCTTGAACACAAAGCTTTTTGGGCTATTAAACAATGTAACATGGATTATGATGCTGCTGGGATTGCAAGAAAACTACAACTGCAAGAGTTGGAAGAAATTCGAAATGATGCTTACGAGAATGCAAGGATTTACAAAGAAAAGACTAAGAATCTTCATGACCGAATGCTTACAAGAAAGGAGTTTCATGTTGGAGACAAAGTCCTTCTTTATCATTCGCGTTTGAAACTTTTTCCTGGAAAATTGCGCTCTCGTTGGATTGGACCCTTTGTTGTTTCTAATGTTTTTCCTTATGGTGCAGTTGAAATTACAAGTTTAGAAACCAACAAAGTACTCAAGGTCAATGGGCATCGTTTAAAACCTTTCTATGAAGGTTGGACGGCAGAACTCACCGCTTCTGTAGAGTTAGCTGAACCAATCTATGAAGAATGAGCATGCCACATGTCAAGCCAATGACATAAAACAAAAGCGCTTACTGGGAGGCAACCCAGCACGAAAAAAAAAATCAGATTTGCTTTCTTTTTCCTTATCTTTTATTTTTTCACATTTTAATTTATTTTCTGTCATTCTCTTCTGTTCCTTTACTTTTATTTCAACATTGAGGACAATGTTGTGTTTTAAGTGTGGGGGTATTGGGAGGATGTTGGTTTTCTAATTTTGGTTTTCTTTGTTATTTTTCAAAAAAAAAATTATGTTTGATCTTTTGAACTCCCATTGGTTTTTGAGAATATGAGTATTATGTATGAGAATTAGTTGAGATAGATGAAGATATAAATCAAATGAAGGAGTGTGCATGCAAATTTTAAGGTTTAATTGGTTTAGGGATTGACTTTGAGAATATGTCATGTTGACTTTATAGTGTTATACCAATGCAAGTTTTTGAGCCTTCAACATTATATTCTTTGAGTGTGCGTTCTTTCAATGATATGTATCTCTAGAACTTGCTTCATATCTTGTTGAGATTACATTCGCATTACATATATACATGAAGATGATAAAGGCATTAGAAATTTTAACCACTTGAGCCAAAAAGCCAACCTAAAGCATATTATCCTTAGTGAGCCCCTTTTGAGCTTGTTTATCTTTTCTTTGCTTTATCCATGTATAAGCCTTAACTTTTTATATGTTTTCCTTTTCCCTTGGCCAAGGATTAGTAGAGCATATACTTATAATATCTCATGGAATTATGGTTCGAAATTATGTGAAAAGAAAGAAGAAGTGATGCTTGATGAAAAGATGGGCAAAGTTGCCAAAGGTAAAAAAAAAAAAAAAAAAAGAACAAAGGCTTACATATATACATGAAGATGATAAAGGCATTAGAAATTTTAACCACTTGAGCCAAAAAGCCAACCTAAAGCATATTATCCTTAGTGAGCCCCTTTTGAGCTTGTTTATCTTTTCTTTGCTTTATCCATGTATAAGCCTTAACTTTTTATATGTTTTCCTTTTCCCTTGGCCAAGGATTAGTAGAGCATATACTTATAATATCTCATGGAATTATGGTTGGAAATTATGTGAAAAGAAAGAAGAAGTGATGCTTGATGAAAAGATGGGCAAAGTTGCCAAAGGTAAAAAAAAAAGGAAAGAAAAAAAAAGAAAAAAAAAAGAAAAAGAAAAAGAAAAAAGTGTTCCTTTATGTTTTTAATATTTTGGATGAAGGATGCAAAAGGGAGTAAATTGGAGGTAATTGACAGATTTGACGTTCAATCAATATTTTATGCAGAGCGTGAGTTCTAGAGATCGAAATGAAGTGATTCCAGTGGCACTAAAAAGCTAACATCCATACCTTTCTGGAAATGTAATGCAAGAAAAATAAAAAGAGAAAGATCATGGAAATCACATCCTGCAAAGTCAAATCTCGCATTCTGCCAGTGTTGACCTTTGGCCATTCAAAATTTAATATCTGGAGATACAGAAGTCCAATTAATGCACACTCAATTTTCGTGGATTCCTGACTTAAAGACCTAGCAACGCTCCAAATTTCATCCAAAAAAGATGTCATATGAGGGAGATATGATTTTTCAAAGATGACAACTGAATTCTGCCAGCAAACAGGTTTCGTGAAGAAACAAGTCCAAATTACATTCCGAAGCATCTAAACCGACATCCAAGTTTTTATATCAGCAATTTAGCTCCTCTAAGTCAGAGCTTGAAGATTTCATGCAAGGCTATTTCTCCTTTTAGGAAAAATAGTTATTGAAGTACTTAAATGTAAATTGCCAACTCAAGGAAGGACTATTTTGTAAAATAGAGACTAGGGTTTCTTAGCATATAAAAAGAAAGAGAAAAGGAGGCAGCAGCCAGCAAAAAAGAGGGAGAGCAGAAGGAGGCAGCAGCCAGCAAAGAATAAACACAAATTCTCTCCTCTACAAACCCAAAAAAATCATGCTCTTTTCATTCTTTAGAAGTAGTTGTTCAATAGTTATGCAAGGCTAAGCTCTTTTCTTGGTTGCAAGGACACAACAAACCTTCGGATTTCAAGAACCGTGAGATTTATTCTTCCTTTTATTTTCAGTTTATGTTATGAATGAGTATGATTGTTTTCCTATGCATATTTCCTATGATTGTTGTTGATGATTGCTAGAGCGGACTCTAACTTATTGTTGTGAACAATCTATTGCTAAGTTTAATATCAAAACCGGAGTTGTGATATATGAACTTGTGAAGCAACTAAGCTTGATAATTGTGGCGGAACTACGTTATTGAACTTAGGGAGAACATTTGAACAAAGTGACACAAGTTGCGGACAGCTTGTATGTTAATCTTGATGAAATTATCTAGTTCTTAAAGCTACCATGAAATTGAATCATTAGTGCGGACACTTTGATTGTTTGTTGGTTAGGATTATCCGTTAATTAATCAACGTTAAGAAAAGATAAAATTTCAGAATATAAACTGCAATTTTTGTTTCAAGGATCGGTTCTAATTTCCGTTGGTGGATGTGTGCTTGTGACCAAGATTTGTTTTCTTGATAAGTTTCGGTTTTAATTGATTTTGTTTGCAAGTTTAATTGCTGCCATACTTTAGAAAATCACAAACCAAAACCCCCCCAATTACATAACGTACAACATAAAAATCTAACTTGAAACTTTCTCGTGGGATCGACCCCTTGCTTGCTCTATACTATCTTGTGTGTTGTGTTTGAAGCTAGGGTAATTAATTTGTGCGACCGCGACATCGCAATATTGATCTTGAAAATTTTGATTATTGCCGCAAAAAAAAGAGAGAAGAAAATCAACATTCTAGAGTTTGGCCGAGAGCTAGGGAAAGAAAATTGGTCATTGGGAATTTGTGTTGCTCTTTATTTTTATTTTTTTTTCAGGTTCTATTATTGCTTGATTTAATTTTCATTTTGGATAGTAAATTTCTTTAGTATTATTGCTTCCATTTAGTTTATTTCGCGTCTTCAAATCATCATATTACTAGCACAAATTTGCATTGCTACTCGTGAATTTGTCATCGTAGTTTTGTTTTGTTAGTTTTGTAAATTTCTTGCTTCTTGAGTCTATATCAAATTTATAAATTCATTGCATAGTTGGTTGCTTTTCTGAATTGTTGCCAAGTGATTTCAAGAATTAGATTGAAAAATTAGAAACTAGATCTAATGGTGGACATAGTAAAAAGGGCAAAGAAGCTAGGAAAGAGGAGAGTGTTGCTGGAAACTCTACAAATGAAGTCGAGGATGATCTTAACTGTGGTGATGGGTTATGTACACATAGGGGAGAGAGGTATGAGAATCGACCAAGGAGGAGACATATTCGGCCACATAAGGATTTTGAATTTAAAGGGGATTTTGATGATTTGGGTGATGTAGACCAAAATTTGGGAAGTATTAAGTTAAAAATCCCAGCCTTTAAGGGAAAAAATGATCTGGAAGCTTACTTAGATTGGGAAAAAAAGATGGAGATGCTTTTTGACATCCATAAGTACTCTGAAGAAAAGTAGGTTAAGTTAGTTGTAGTGGAGTTTATTGATTATGCCATGGTTTGGTGGGAGAGATTGGTGGTAGAAAAAAGAAGGAATAGAGAAAAAACCAGTTAGCACGTGGGAGGAGTTAAAGATAATAATGAAGAAGAGGTATGTTCCTAAACATAGCTAATGTTGTGGAGTTGTTTAATCATTTACAAATGATTACATAAGGTAGTAAGACTGTGGAGGAGTATCAGAAAGAATTAGAGGTGGCTATGATTAAAGCTAATGTTAATGAAGATTAGAAAGTTACTATGTCTAGGTTTTTTTTTTCCGATCAAATATAAGAAATTATATAGATAAAAAAACATAGCTGGAAACCAGCAAATCATATGTACAGGCATATACAAAAAGGGAATAGATCCCTTGAACAGATGGGAACATACTCCCTGAAACAAACTAGCTATCTAAGCTATCCAGAAACAAAAACAAAACTAGCAACAATACTGGAAAGCAAGCGCTAACAGGAGCTTGCTGAACCGAAAAAACACAAAGCCACCAAGGCAGTACAAAACACCAGAACAACAGATAACCGTAGCACAGAGCAGGTCGACCTAGAGCCACAACCCCTGAACCGCAATAAAGCCTCTGCAAAGCAAACAGACCCAGCCGCAGCACAACCAAGCAACCAATATTGAGAATAGAAAAGACCCAAAACACACCCTGCGCAAGCGCAAAGGCATCACCACCAACAACTAACTAAGCACAACACCAAGAGGAAATTCCAAATATCAACAACCAACATGACTATAACATAAGGATCACTTCAAAACCATAGAGGTAAACCCAACAAAATAACAACAACCACTAGTTGTATAATAGCCAAGCGGGCAGATTATCTACAACAATCAGGAAGGGCCAGGAGGTTGACCAGCTGTCCATAGATTTCCTGGTCTTTTCCCAGCAGATATACCTAGAGCAATATCTGACAGAATAGGAGAAGTGTCATGTAGCAGCAAGCCTGTACGCTAAGATGGATAACGTCCCTTTCTCTTGCCAGAGCAAGGATCAGGAGGTTCAGGTTTCCCATTCCCAGAGGAGTCAGACCCAGATGAATCTGCAGGATTGCTAGAAGAGGACAGAACAAGCAAGTTGGATATGGCATCCCGAGGAAGTTTTATCTTTTTCCTCCTTCTATCAGCTTCTCGATTCCCAGTTGCAGCCTCAGCAATGGGACAGGAAACACCTGGGAAGGGCTTAAGACAGGTTTCACTTCAGCTACATCCTCCGAAGGGCCAGAAAGAGATACATGTGCTCTCTTAGCTGGTGTAGGGGTAGGCAAGTCTTCAGTGCCAGTACCAAGGTTCAGACAGGCAGAACTAAAGTGCCCAGACATGTGGTAGTGGGAGCAGAGCTAGGTTTTTGAATGGCTTGAATAGAGACATAACTAATGTTGTAGAGTTGCAATCTTATGTTGAATTGGAAGAGTTAGTGCATTTGGACATTAAGGTTGAAGGATAGTTGAAAAGGAAGGGCAGTACAAGATTTGGAGCTTATTCGGGGTCTTCTTCGGGTTAGAAGTTGAATTATATGAGAGAGGGTAGTGTGCTATCGAAGCCTTTGGTGACTTCTAAAGTTGTCGAACCTACCTCCATGAAGAAGCAAGTTTCGGCCAGTGATAAAAAACTTAAGGGAGAAGTCCAACTGAAGCGTAATCATGATATAAAGTATTTCAAGTGTCGGGGATTGGGACATTATGCATCAGAGTGTGCAAATCATCAAGTTATGATTCTAAGGGATAATGGGGAGATTATGTCCACTAGTGAGGAGTCTGATTGTGATGACATGCCACCACTTGAGGATGCTAGTGATTTAGAGCATGTTGTTGATGATAAAGTTTTGGTGATTAGAAGGTCGCTCAGTGTTCAGACTAAGGAGGATGATGTGGATCAACAAAGGGAGAACATCTTCCATACTAGATGCCTAATCAACGATAAGGTATGTAGTACGATCATTGATAGTGGTAGTTGTACTAATGTTTCTAATGTTACTTTGGTTAGAAAGTTGGGATTGAATACCATAAAGCATGAGAGGCCTTATCAACTTCAATGGTTGAATGAATGTGGTGTTATTAGGGTGAATCGACAGGTGATGATTTCTTTTTCAGTAGGCAAATATAAGGATAAAGTGTTGTGTGATGTTGTGCTTATACATGCTACCCATCTGTTACTAGGGAGGCCTTGGCAATTTGATAGAAAAGCCAAGCATGATGGGTTTAAGAACAGGTATTCATTAGAGAAAGATGGTAGAATTTATACATTTACCCCACTAACACCAAAACAAGTGTATGAAGATCAAATTCAGTTGAAGAAAAGCTAAGAGGAGAAGCACTCAGCTTTGGCCAAAGTGGAAGAACAAGCCGAAGAACATGGTGAGAATATGAGGAAAAGTGAAAATAAAGTGAGCCATGAGTTGAAAACAAAAGGGGACAAAGTTTCAGCCCTTACGAAATTAGGGGAGGGTCACGGCCAAAAAGAAAAAAATAGAAGGGTGGTCTCTCTTAACTATCCCACTTATGATAAGGAGTTGTATGCGGTAGTGAGAGCATTGGAGACTTGGCAACATTATCTATGGCCTCGAGAGTTTGTTATACATACCGATCACCAGTCATTAAAACATTTGAAGGGTCAAGGTAAGCTAAATAGGTAACATGCCAAGTGGATTGAGTTTACTGAAACTTTCCCATATGTGATTAAGTACAAGCAAGGTCAAGAAAATATACGTGAAGGTATGTTCTTCTTAATACTATGAATACTAAATTGTTAGGATTTGAGTATATTAAAGAATTGTATCTTGATGATAATGATTTTGGTTCTATATATGATGAGTGCAAAGTTTCGGCCAAGGATAGGTTTTTTAGGCATGATGGATTTTTGTTTAAGAAAAATAAATTATGTGTGTCTAATTGTTCTATGCGTGAATTGCTTATAAAGAAAGCTCATGAAGGTGGTTTAATGGGGTATTTTGGAATTGCTAAGACTTTGGATGTTTTACATGAACACTTTTATTGGCCTAATATGAAAAGAGATATGCAAAGAATTTGTGATAGGTGCATAACATGTAGACAAGCTAAGTCTAGAGTAACGCCTTATGGGTTATACACACCTTTTACCTGTTCCTAAGGAACCTTGGGTTGATGTTTCTATGGATTTTATTTTGGGTCTACCTAAGTCTAGGAAAAGAAAAGACTTTATATTTGTTGTTGTTGATAGATTTTCTACGATGACACATTTCATTAATTTCCATAAAACTAATGATGCAACAAATATAGCTGATCTATTCTTTAGAGAGGTCATTCGGTTACATGGTGTTCCTAGGAGCATTATGTTAGATCGAGATGTTAAGTTTTTAAGTTACTTTTGGAAGGTTTTTTGGGGTAAGTTAGGGACTAAGCTTTTATATTCTACTACTAGTCATCCACAAACAGATGGCCAAACTAAAGTTGTTAACTAAACTTTAACTCAGTTGTTAAGGGCTATCATTCAAAAAAATCTTAAAAAATAGAAAGATTGTTTGCCATTTATTGAATTTGTATATAATCGTAGTGTGCATTATACTACTAATTATTCACCATTTGAGATTGTTTATGGTTTTAATCCTTTGAAACCATTAGATTTGATTCATTTACCTGTGAATGCAAGGGGTAGTCTTGATGGTACTCAAAAGGCACAGGTGGTAAAGGATTTACATGCAAAGATTCGACAACAAATAGAGAAAAAAAATGAACAATATGCACACAAGGCTAATAAAGGATGGAAATTGGTGAGGTTTGAACCAGGTGATTGGGTTTGGGTGCATATGAGGAAGGAAAGGTTCCCTAAACAAAGGAGATCAAAGTTGATGCCTAGAGGAGATAGTCCTTTTCAAATCATAGAAAAGATTAATGATAATGCCTACAAAGTGGATCTACCAAATGAGTATGGTGTTAATGCTACATTCAATGTTGCTGATCTTTCTTTGTTTGATGTAGGTGATGATTCGAGGTCGAATCCTTTTGAGGAGAGAGGGGATGATGCGATCCAAGCACCAAAGGATCCATTGGAGGTTCTGGTTGGTCCAGTTACAAGGCTTGGAGCTAAGAGGTTCAAAGAGACTTTCAATGGACTTTTTCAAGATACGTGGGCTAAGGTGGACTTCAAGAGGATATTAAATAATGAGGAGCAAGCCGTGATTAATCAAGAGGGGCTAGTTAGTGGAACCAAGATCATTACACAAGGATTGGGAGAAAAAGACTAGATTCAGACAATTTGACCTTTCGCTACCTTATTTTTTTATCATAACTGGAGCTACATGTCGAATTTTGAGGTGATTTTAATTGGGCTGGAACATAGACTTTCATATATTTCCAACGATATATGGCATGCCTTCTAATTCTTTAAGACGAGAGCGAACCATCCATTTGAAGTTGGGTTTTGCTGCTACCAAACAAAATGTAGAAATAACCGAACTTGTCTTATTAAATTAGTTGGGCTATTAAACTTTTTTTATTTTGTGAGGTAACACTTGTTTGAGTTTCAAACTTGTTTATTTTATTTAGTTTCGGCTAGTTTTAATTTTGGTTGATTATTATTTAAATTGAATTTATATGTGATCTATTAGGAAAACTAGGGTTTTTGGCTTGGGGTTAAATACTCTTGAGAATAATTTTCAGCACGCTTTTTTTTTTGCTAATAATATTTTGATTTTTGCCGACCTTTAGTTGTCAATCTTGGTTATTGATTGAACTTTTAACTCTTCAAAGAATTGATCATCTTTATTGTGAATTTATACTCATTTTGCTCGTCTCCAGGTGTAGGCGTTGTGATTGGGTTGATTTATAGTCTTGTTGCCTTGTAGCAGGTCTTCTATTGTGATAAACTCATCATATTTCCAGTAATCTTGGATTAGATATATATTGGGTTCGCGAATTCAATTCAATTCCACTAGGGTTCGCATCAGTGTTTCTTTGGAATTTGATGCATGGTCTCTTACCGTTATGCAACTACGTTATTTTTTCCATAAGAAATATGTCCAGCTACATGTATTTTTTTTAAAAAAAAAATAAGATTCAAGTTATTACTTTGTTAGGTAAAATAAATAAGTTTTATTTTAATTAAATAATAAAAAATAGATAACAATAATAAATATAAAATTTTTTTAAAAAATAATTACATTAACTTGGAAAATTGTTTTTCAAGAATGAAAAAACGATGTTCAATTTTCATCCAATTAAACATCAAAAGACAAAATGAGTCAAAATGGATAAAACAATCCGGCGTGAGTTGACCCAAGATAGCATGATAGTCATGTAATCTAGATAATAAAAAGCAAGTGAGCCCAGATTAACCCGTCAAACTCGCGTCTTAGGTCATACAATCAGGATACCTTTATGGAAAAGAAATAAAAAAAAACCATAAAGTCATTTTAAAAAAACTAACGTCAACAATGAAATTGGAAAAAAAAAATAAACAAAAAAACATGTCAACCCCCATTAAACTATTCAAACTCTTGACTTAAGGGTTATTAGATCGGAAGCACCATACATAGAAAAATTACAAAGCCTATTCCCTAACAAATCAAATATTGAATGATGAAACTGGAAAAAAAATAATTACATAAAAGGATCCAAAATAAAAAAAAAATTAAAATTAAAAGAGTGAGAATGAAAAACGAAATAAAAAATAAATTGGAGGGCAACTACGAATTTTTTATTGGAGGGTTAAATTGAAAAGAAAAATAGTTCAACAAAAGGACAAAAAAATAAGGACCAAATTGAAAAAAATAATATACCATAAATTTGGATTGAAGGATAAAATTAAAAACAACTAAAACTTTTACGAAAGGACCAAGAAAAAAAAAAGAAATCAAAAGAATAATGTTGCGATGTTGCGGTCGCACAAATTAATTACCCTAGCTTAAAACACAACACACAAGATAGTATAGAGCAAGCAAGGGGTCGATCCTACGAGGAAGGTTCAAGTTAGATTTTTATGCTAGATGATATGCAATTTGGGGGGGTTTGAACGTTATCTAGGCTAAAGCAAAAGAAAACAGAAAACTATCAAGCAAAATTAAATAAAATCAGAAAATTATCAAGAGAACAAACATTGGTCGCAAGCACACGTCCACCTACAGAAATCAGAATTGATCATGGAAATGAAACATCAATTTATATTCTGAATATTTATCTCTTCTTAACATTAGTTAGTTAACTGGTCCGCCATATAACTAACTCTAACCATCAAACAACCACAGTGTCCGCACTAATAATTTAATTCAATGACAGCCTTAAGAACTAGATAACTTGATTAATCAAGAAAACATAACTGTCTGCGGTCTATGTTTGATTTGATTGAATGTTCTCCATAAGATTACTAACGTAGATCCGCCACAATTATTAAACTCAGTTGTTTAACAAGTTCATAAACCACAACTCCGGTTTTGATATCAAACTTAGCAATAGATTGTTTACAATAATAACTTAGAGTCCGCTCTAGCAATTAAAACAAACAATCATAGGAAAAATAAGCATAGGACAACAAACATATTCATCATATAAACTGAAAAGAAAAGGTAAAATAAATCTCATAGTTCTTGAAATCTGAAGGTTTCCGTGTCCTTGCAACCAAGAAAAAGAGTTCAGCCTTGCATGTTTCTTGAACAACTAATCAAAAAGAAAGAAGAATGCATGATTTCAAGTTTCTTAGAGGAAGGGGGGCGTTTTTCTCTCTTCTGGCCGGCTATTCTCCCTTTTCTTCTCTCATTCTTTTTATATCCTAGGAAACCCTAGTCTCTATTTTACAAAATAGTCCTCCCTTAAGTAGACAATTTACATTTAAGTACTTCAATAACTATTTTCCTAAAAAAAAAGAAATAGTCTTGCATGAGATCTTCAAGATTTGACTTAAAGGAGCTAAATTGCTGAAATAAAAACTTGGATGTCGGTTTAGATGCTTCGAAACATAATTTGAACTCGTTTCTTCACGAAACCTGTTTGCTGGTAGAATTCAGTTGTCATCTTTGAAAAATCATATCTCTCTCATATGACATTTTTTTTGCTGAAATTTAAAGCGTTGATAGGTCTTTGAGTTAGGAATCTAAAAAAATTGAGTTTGCATCCAATGTACTTCTGTAGCTCAAGATATTCAAGTCAAACTGACTGAAGGTCAACATTGGCAGATTGCGAGATTTGACTTTGAAGGCTGCGATTTCCATGTTCTTTCTTATTTTATTTTCTTGCCTTAGATTTATAGAAAGGTATGGATGTTAGATTTTTAATGCCACTGGAATCACTTCATTTTGACCTCTAGAGCTTACGCTCTGCACAAAACATCAACTGAAGGTCTAATCTGCCAATTACCTCCAATTTACTCATTTTTGCATCTTTCATCCAAAAGTGTTTTCAAAACATAAAATAAAGAATATCAAGGCATTTTATATATAAAACATGGACAAAACATTAGGTAGATGTGGGTAAAACTATCGAATAATATGGTTGCATCAAATAAGAATCAAATAAAAATATGACAAATTGGGATTAAATTATGAAATTTAAAACAAATAAAGATTTTACAAAAAGATCAAAAACAAAAATTAAAAACCAAAAGAATAAAAATTGAAGCTGAAATATTAAAAACAAAGAGGGTTAAACTATAATTTTCAGGGGAGGATAGAAAATAAAAAGAAAAAAGAAAGGTCCATTAGCAACAAATCATCCCAACAGCTCTTACATACACCACACTACCAGGAAAAAAAACGTGGCAAAATGACATTTTATTCTACCAAGAGGCTCTACACGCGTCAGCTGAAGTACCTGGATGCTTCCCATGCACTAACATGTAGCTGACACACGACAGCAACTTTTTTTCATTTAATTAATGATTAATCTATATAAAAAGATCAAATTGTCCTCCTTGAAACTTGTAATAACAAAGAAAGGGAGCGAAAAGACCGTAAGCCTCCTTGGTGCATGATTTAATTTTTTGGATTTCAATGGTAAACTAGTTGTTTTACTGTAGTTTAAAAAATAAAAAGACAAAAGTAGCTCTCTTAACTAGTTTTAGAAATTCTTACTTTAAATGTAATTAGATTATTTTACTGAGTTAAAACAAATTAAAAAAACACTTATATTCTCATCATAATTTTTTAATGACTAACAAGTAAAATAAAAATATCCTCGTGTTAGCAAGACTTTTGGTGTTTTTAAAAAGAACAAAAATATAATTATATTATTATATTAAATAATAAATTATGTGTAAGGGAGAAAATTACTTGGGTTTTAGTTGTTTTTTTTATTTTTATATATGTAATCATAATTTTAATCTCTCATGGGAGGTGAGTTTTTCAATACATTCATTTCTTGGTTTTTGCACAATTTGGGAGAAACTGTGTGAGTGATTGTGATATGCCAATTTGCAGGGACGGAGCAGCAGCTGACAATGAATGAAGAGTATAGCAGTAAGTGATTATTCTCTTGCATTGCGAAGCAAGATTGTTAACCACTTAAACAAGAGGGAGAATATACGCTGGATTATTTTGCATATATTCCTTCAATCTCCGTGATAGAATTTAATTAAATTTAGTGCTCCTTCACAAATTCAGCTGCCCGGTGTAGAACACTAATGAAAATGGCAAAGTTGAGAATTGTAGGTGAGAGATTAAAATCAATGTAGTGAACTAGAAACATAATCAAATTTTTGGATTGCATTTTTTTTAACTGTAACTATTTATTCTGTTATAAAAATCATTAATTCATTCCTCGGAATTGGCATGTTTGCCCCAGCAGACCTCTTCTCCGGATACTGCATTAGCCAAACAGGGGTTGGTTCATTGTGAGAATCGGGAAGCCTAGAATATACATAATCTGATCAAGTTGCTGAAATGATCCCACGAAACCAAACATTGACTGACATGCTGCGACAATAAAGAACAACCAGGCAGGACGGATATGAAACCGCGAATCAAATTTCCACCTATGCATAGCTGCACAGACGAACCATGTTCTGATAAGGTTTCCAGTAGAAAATCATTCAAGTTTTTTCAATCCGAACTCAACATTATAGCAATAGAAGACAGTGACGGAATCAATATCCCTGTACACACGATATCTCAAAAAGACCAGTTGCTACTTGGATGAAATGAATACGAGTTGGCTTTGACAAGCTGCAACGTAAACCTAGTTCATGGTCAACGTAGAATACTTATAATCTGAAAGACTGAAACCATTCATCATATTCTAGGTCTAGAAAGCAAGTGCTGATAAATATGTTAAGCAACTCATAGAGTGCATTAACCATTCATATTCAACATGCAAAGAGTCTGCAGGTACTTTAATCCAATTAAACCAGATTTACACAATATGTTTTCGGCATGAAGCACAATCGAAACACCATATATATTAATGATATGTAACATTCGCATGAGATCATCAGATCCTGAAACATAATTTATCCTCTGGCCTTAAGCTCTGCAAGCCGCCTTGACAAATCATCCTCATCCACCTTCTCCTGCGACTTGGTTGCCACTGCATGTGCAGCAGGCTGTGGCAGCCCGACAGAGACCTCCAACCCATAGTCATCAGCTACCTGTTGCATCAAGCTGTTGACCTCACCCTCAGGTGTGGACAGCGAGGTAGAACCAGCCATCGCGCTCTCCATGAACTCTGCCTGTACCTCCATGTTCACAAACTGCTTCTCAAACTGATCCATTGTCTCTGACATCTTCTGCAAATTACCTGCATTTAGCAATCATTCAAAACATTATCATGGCAGATGACCTAAGAATCAGTGAAAGCCCACCATCCAATAATGAACACTTCACACATTCTCATGGCAGAGTTGAAGAGTAACCAGTTCCATGAACTTATGGTTAGATTTCTACAGACGTAATTCTTAATACCAATCCAAAAACAGAATCCAGCGAGCTATAAAGCTCTCGGGGTAGTAATTTCTAATGTTAAACTGCCCGTTTCACAAAATAGCTACTAATCAATCATACCAAGACTATATCCAAAGTCCCAAGACAAATGAATTCGCTACAACCCTATACCACTTTTTTCTCAGAAAAAAAAAACATTAATCAGCAAAATCCCAGACCCAGTTTTTCTCAATTTGATTAGAAACATAGATAAAGTAAACACAACCCAACAATCAAAAATAAAAAATCATCAAAAGCCCATCAATATATTAACGAAAAAATGTCTAAAAAGTAAATTAATTACCAGTAGCGAGAGTCGACTCGAGAGACTTAACAATAGAAGCCATAGACTTGTTAATGGTAGTCATCTTAGCCTGAGTATCAAGCCTGGCCACGACGGCATCGAGCCTGGAGGCGAGCCTCAAGTAATTCATCTGTTCAGTTCTCTTACGAATGGCGTTCTCGGCATAGATTCGAGCACCATCCATGTTTCCTTTCTCGATCGCCTTCTTGACTTTCAATTTCTCCGATTTCTCTTCCTTCTCGCACTTCCGTGCTTGCCTTTGCAGCGATTTTGATGTGAATTTCAAGTCCATGATCTGATTCAGAAGCTTCTCCGCGTTTCCCATTGTTGAAGAAAATCCAGTTTTTTCTTTTTTTTATAAATTTTGTTAGGGTTATATGATTGTTGACTGTGGCTTGATCTTTTTTCTTTTTCTTTATGGGCTTGCCTGCTGTGGGTTTCTTTTAAATTACTATGTTACCCTTGGAAGAACTGCACCAGTGTGAATTTTTGCGAGTTGGTCACTTTCTAGAATGAGTGGATTTTTGCTTTTTTTTTTGAAGTTTTAGAATTTTAATTTTAAATTGTTTTGATTTGGTGATATTAAAATTAAATTAAAAAAATTATTATTTAAATATATTTTTAAATAAAAAATATTTTAAAAAATAACTGTTACTACAATAACAAACATACTTTAATATCTTCTAGATTTTATGTGTCTCAAGACAGAATTTTAAGTTAATTTTTAAAATGAAAAAGATAGATATTATTATTATAAATATATATTTTTTTAAAGTTGTTAATTAAATAATAAAAATATAATATTTGTTTTGGATATAATAAATTAAAAATATATAAAATAATAAATTAAAAAAAAATACGAATACTAATTAAATATTAAAATGAGAAGTTGATCTTTTTAATAAAAACAAATAGGTGCAAATATAAATATTTTATAAATATAAGTTAAATAAAGTCTTTCTAGTTAATGGTAGATAAGTGCAATGAACTATGAAATGAAAAAAAAGAGTGTAAAAAGCTGGACAATTTTCAAAGCTAAATTTTATTTAATTTTGCAACAATTAAAATAAATATTCCAAAGGATTTGACAGATTTAAACTTAGAAAAAAATTATTTCCTTCTAGTTAAAATTCTTATTTTTTATTTATGTATTTGTTTTTATATTTTGACATAACATGTATTTTTTTTCAACAACGTGATTTTTTTAAGGTAATTAAAATAAGTATTCACAAGAATTCTAATAATTTAAATTTATGAGAAAAAATATTATTTTTTAGTCAAAATCTATTTTTCCTTATACATTTTTTTTTTATTTTGATGAAAACATGTCTTTTTTATAGAAGCATGTTGTTTAAATAAACAATTATCATGCTTTGAAAAGAAATTTCCAACAAAAAATAAAAACTTATATCTTGATAATTTTTATGTGCTTGTATTGAAAAACAAAAGAATATTTAATTCATGAAAACTATATTAAAAATTCACAATAACAAAATATATATTTTATTTTGCATTTTTAAAAGAAAATGTTGCATATTAAATTCATGTATAATTATTCATAAAGTAATTGCAAATATTACCATAAAAGTATCTAATCTTGTTTAAACAAAATGACATAATCAAATGATTTCTTAAATATAATTATTATTTATTTAAAGAAAATCTTATTAAAAAAAATAAAAGTCAAATGAATGAAGCTTATAGGTGTTTGTGCTTCAAAGAATGGCCTAAGCACCCTTAGACTTGCACACTTGACCTAAAAGGAAATAAAAGGAAATAGCCTAGGCACACTTGGTTATTTTTACAAACAAAATGAAAAATAAAAATTTCCAACTAGAATGGAGGACATATCTTATGCCTAAGCAAATAATATGTCATCTACCTGAACATATTCTAATCACTAAATGTAATTAGAAAATTAGAGATTGAGTTTTTGGATTCCAAAACTTAAATTTCAACTAAATTTTATCTAAAAACATAAAAAAATTAGAAACCTTAATAATCTCAATTTAAAACCCAAATCACCCTCTAATCGATCTAAACACTGAAAATCAAATCAAATAAACAATCTCTATAGATATTGATATACTTTTTTCAACAAGGTTAAAGGAAAAAATCACCTCCATTTAACTCTCATCCCTAAAACGAGCCTGTTGATACCAAGATCGATCTATTTTTATGGATGGAATGTGGTTGGCCAAAATCTTTCTCTTTTGTCTTCCTTTTTTGATGACTTTGTCTTTTGTCTCTCTACATTCAAGGACCCAAGCATAAGAAAAACAAAGTTTTAAGATCAAAACATAAACATCTAAAACTAAAAGGACCAATAATGAAAAAATAAAAGATTTTAGGGACTAGATTGAACTTTAATGAATAAAAAATCAAGGACCAAACTATACTTTTCACAACATCTATGAGTATTGGAGCTGTTTTAATGCAGGAAAAACAACCAATTGTTTATTTTAGCAAAAAACTTAATGGTGCAGCATTAAACTACCCAACTAACAACAAGGAGCTTTATGCATTGGTGAAGACTTTGAAGACTTGTCAATTTGTGATTTATTTAGATCACAAGTCGCTAAAACAATTAAAATGACAAGGTAAATTGAATCGACAACATGTCAAGTGGGTGAAATTTATTGAGATCTTTCTGTATATGATCATATGTAAGGTAAGAAAAATATAGTGGTTGATGCATTATCTAGGAGGTTTGTTATTTTTTCTACTATAAATGCAAAATTATTGGGATTTGAATACATGAAAGAGTTGTATGCCAATGATAGTGATTTCACTAAGGTGTATGTTACTTGTAAAAAGTTAGTGTTTGGTAAGTTTTATAAACTTGATAGTTATTTGTTTAAAGAGAATAAACTTTGTGTGCCTGATTGTTTTATGTATGAATTGTTTGTTCATTGATTAGTACTTAAAAGTGTATTTTTATCAAGGTTTTATATCATCATTTTGCACTTGAAGTATCAAAAACTCCTTAACTAAAGCATGTTTTATAATAACATATCTAATAATATAAAATACCTTTAATTTATGGTAAATGTTCATCTTAAATGCAGGTCTATCACATAAATGAAAGGATTGATTGATGAGTTGAAGTACTGAAATTGAAAGGACAAAAAGATGGCCAAACTTAGAAAAGGGATATTGGTGCAGTCCAAACTGGAACATTGTTCGGTAATCGGGTCATATCTAGAGCTGTAGATCTCGGATTTAGGTCTACTTTATATGGATAGAAAGGTAAGACATAGGCCTACAACTTTCATGAGGAGCCCAAGATTTAAAAAGGTCGTTTTTCAAGTCCAAATTGTAGCAACAACGAAGAAGTCCGAATCTGTCCTGCAGCCCAGACACTGTTCAGTGTTCAGCCCATATCTCAAGTTCTAGAAGTCCAAATGATCTCAAATGTTTACCCTGGAAATATGAGACAATTTCCTAGAACTTTTATGATTGAAGTCTGTTCAAATTATGATGTTATCAATAACGTTTTTGGCAGACAAGAAGATAAGAATTGTCACCAAGTCAAGATGTGGCCACCTATTCATCAATTAGTCAACAAATCAATAGTTCTGAATTTTGGCCTATAAAAGGAGGCATTTGCCATGTATTTAGGCATCTTGGTGTTCAGATCAAGATCATGCACTTGCTCTCTCTTATATTTTGTAATGCTTAAGTTTTGCTTATATTAATTTCTTGCTTATGCTTTTCATTTCCTTTCCTTGTTTATTTATGTTTCTTTCTTTCATTATGTGTTGCTAAGTTAATTATGTCAAGGTGAAAAGGGTACACTAATGGTGTAAGAATAGTATAATATAAACTTAACATGGACCTTAATGTTGGATACTAACATGCTTTATATTTGTTATCTTGTTCACTTTTAATACTTTGCTTGTTAAATGGTTAATCTAGATTTATGTTGTATAACACTTGGTACAACAAATACTTGGCACTTTCATAGCCCATACTGTATGGTATAACCGACACCTGAGCTATGAAAGGAACTTGATTTGTTGTTAACATAAGTTATAATCATGAATGCCTGACAATATTTACAAGTATTAGCATTATTCGAATAAGATAACTAATGTAATCATGTTAACAATTTATAATCTGATTGGAACCTCCTTTGTGTGTGGTTTTCAATTTAATAAAAATAGTTTATACTATACTTGTTTGAAATACCATTAGTGGATCCTCTAACCTTGACATTTGTTGTTATCATTGTTTAATCCTTACGTTAATCTTCCATCTCAAAGTTCTCATCAACTTCTTCTTCTTCATCATCTTTATTATTATCATTATTAATAGTATTATTGGTATTATTATTATTACTACTACTATTACTATTACTATTACTATTATTAGTATTACTACTACTATTATTATTATTATTATTATTATTATTATTATTATTATTATTGTTATTGTTATTGTTATTGTTGTTGTATTATTGTTGCTTATAATTTATACAATTAACCTCCCTGTGGTTCGACCCCGGTCTTGCCGGGTTATTTATTACTTCAACACTCCTGCACTTGGAAGAAGACATCAATTTTTTGGTCGTGTCCAGTTTTTGGCGCTGTTGCCTGGGAGGTAAATTCTTGTACAAATTATAGTATTTATTTTATTTTCTCTTTTCACTGTTCGTGTATCTAACTTTGTTTCTTTTTCTTTTACTTTCTTCTTCCTTTTATTCTCTTCTTACACGTGCATGAGAGTCTGGTCACGTACATTAAGTGGTAGACTTTGTAGGGTATCCTCATCATTTTCAGAAAATATGGCCGAAGAAGATAACCAATCGCTTCATAATGAGAATAATGAGAATATTCGGGCTAGAACACTTAGAGACCACATGAATCCCACAAGAACAAGTGCACCCTTATGCATAGTTTTTCCACCTGATGCATCTCATTTTAATTTTAAGCCAGACATTATTCATCTTTTACCTTCTTTTCATGGTTTAGATTTAGAAAATTCATACTTGCATTTAAGGGAATTTGAGGAGGTCTGTAACACCTATAAGGACTCAAATTGTAGCATGAACACCATTAGGTTAAAGCTTTTTCCTTTTTCATTAAAAGATAAAGCTAAAACATGGCTACAAAATTTGAGACCAGGATCTATTCGTGCTTGGGATGAAATGCAACAACAATTTTTAAAGAAGTTTTTTCCGTCCCACAGAACAAACTCTTTCAAAAGACAAATAATCACTTTCACTCAAAATCTAGGAGAAACATTTTACCAATGTTGGGATAGGTATCGAGACTTGCTTAACACTTGCCCTCATCATGGTTTTGAAATATGGAGATTGGTGTCACATTTTTATGAAGGGTTAACTCCTAGAGATAGGCAAATGGTTGAATTTATGTGCAATGAAACTTTTGAGGATAAAGACCCTAATGAAGCAATGGAGTACCTAGACTTGCTAGCTGAAAATGCACAAAATTGGGACACTACAGGAACTTATGAGGCACCAAGTAAAACCCAACCTCATACATCTAGTGGAGGTATGTACAACCTTAGGGAAGATCATGACCTCCAAGCCAAGTTTGCATCCTTAGCTAGAAAAGTCGAGGCACTAGAATTAAAAAGAGTGGTCAACTAAAATCTGTTCAAGACATTGTGTGTCAAATCTGTGAAACCAATGAACATTCAACCAATGACAATCCAACTTTGCCTTCTTTTAAGGAATGTCTCCATGAACAAGCTCATGCTTTAAACAGTTTCCAAAGGCCCAATCATAACCCATACTCGCAAACATTCAACCCTGGTTGGAGAAATCACCCAAATTTCAATTGGAAGAGTGATAACAATAATGCACAAACTTCACAACCACCGTTTCAAGCACACCATAACTTCCAAAATTCTCATGGATATGCACCTCCTTATGCTCCACCTCCTAGAAGAAATCTTGAGGAAACATTGCATGCATTCATTGAAAAGCAAGAGACGATCAACACTCAACTTGCTCAAAGCATGACAGATTTTAAAGATACTCTTGCAAAATTGACATCTGCTCTCAGTTTCCAAGAGAAAGGTAAGTTTCCATCTCAACCACAACAAAATCCCAAGGGGTAATACAATGTGAATGCAAGTAGTTCTGGAAGCCAACACATGGATCAAGCAAAATCAGTCATCACTCTTCGCAATGGTAAGATTATTGAAAAACCCATTCTTGAACCTTGTGAGAAAGATGATGAGTCAATCTCTGAGGGTAAGGAAGGGGTTGAATCTGAACATTGTAAAGAAAAGACTGATTCTTCGCCAGCACTTCCATTTCCTCATGCCATGACGAAATAAATGAAAGTCAATCACAACTCTGAAATCTTTGAAACTTTCAAACAGGTAAGGATCAATATACCTTTGTTGGATGCTATTAAACAGGTTCCTTCTTATGCTAAATTTTTGAAAGATCTGTGCACTGTTAAGAGAAAACTGAATGTGAAAAAGAAAGCCTTTTTAGCCGAACAAGTAAGTGTCATTCTTCAGAACAATAATGCATTGAAATATAAAGATCCTGGTTGTCCTACAATTTCTTGCTTTATTGGAGAACATAAAATTGAAAGAGCCTTACTTGATCTTGGAGCTAGTGTGAATTTACTTCCATATTCAGTTTTTCAAAGTCTCAATCTAGGTGAGTTAAAACCAACTTCTGTGAGCTCTTTTACTTGCCGATAGATCAGTAAAGTGCCTAGAGGAATAGTTGAAGATGTGTTAGTACAAGTCGATAAATTCATTTATCCTGTGGATTTTATTGTCTTGGATACACAACCTGTTGAAGCATGTAATTCATTTCCTGTTATTTTAGGACGTCCATTTCTTGCAACTTCTAATGCATTGATTAATTGTAGGAATGGACTGATGAAGCTATCATTTGGGAACATGACATTGGAGATGAATATTTTCAACATTTGCAAGCAACCTGGAGATGATAACGATTTACAAGAAGTAGATTCTATTGAAGAATTAGTTTATGATCAACTTGAATCTACTTTGAGTAAAATTGAGTTGGATGAATCTGAAGATTTACAAATGATTTATTCTTAGGAAGAAATCACGGATGAAAAAGACACCGAAAATGTTGATGCGGATCTTTTGTCAAGAGTGATAACAGATTCAACATCCGACATCACACCAATCAACGATTACTTTCCTGATGAATCCTTACTTTCTCTTAGTTCAATGCCTTGGTTTGCTAAAAATATCAATTTTCTTGCTACAGGAGATTTGCCAACTCACTAGAGTACCGAAGACAAAGGTAAGTTTTTGAACGAAGTGAAGAAATTTTATTGGGATGACCCTTACTTATTCGAATATTGTCCTGATCAAATATTTCGAAGATGCATTCCTGACAATGAGGTAAGTAATGTCATTAAACTTTGTCATTCTGAAGCATGTGGGAGTCATTTCTTGTCAAAAAAGACAGCTGCGAAAATCTTATAAATGGATTTTATTGGCCCACCATGTTCAAGGACACACATGCATTCTGCAAAACTTGTGAAAATTGTCAAAAAGTTGATACTGGTCAAAAAGTTTTGCTTTATAACTCTCGACTCCATTTATTTCCTAGAAAGCTAAGATCAAGATGGAGCGGTCCATTTATTGAGAAATATGTGTATCCTTATGGGGCCTTTGATATTCAGAATCCAAAGAATGACAATGTTTCTAAGGTAAATGGACATCGTTTGAAAGCTTACTTTGATAATTTTCCTAGTGAAAATGAATCCATTGGTTTGAATGACCCTGTAGATAAAGGTTGATTATTTTGTTTTTCTCACATTATTTTTGTGTTCTTTTTGGTGTGACTCTTGTTTTGCTAGTCTCTCATCCCGGTCAAATGGCGGATAACGATACTCCGTGACTTCAGTCGGTTCTTTCAGTTTCCCATAATAACTGATATATGTATATATTTGTGCAATTCTTTGCTCTTTCTCCCTTCTTTGAATCTCTTCTCCAATTCTCATTTGAAAATGGACACCACTCTTGAAAAATTGAAAAAGTACTTTCCCGCTCTGCCTCAGAATGCGATTACAAAAATTTACCGTGCTAGGTGTGCAAGATTGAGGTTGTTAATGAATCAAGGAATTCCTGAAGATATTCGCTGGCTGATTGAAGCAAAGGTTTGATTATCAGGTGAGTCCTCCAATTCTTTCATTTAACACATGTCTGGAAAAGGTAAAAGCACTTTTGCAAAGAAACGTCGTGCAAAACGACTGAAAGTCTGTCACAGATGTGTCAGATGGACTTGTAATGCAACATGTCGTTCTTTTAGGAATGGTATCTATAAATCGTGAAGATAAAATACAATTCATTAAGGATGGCCTGAGTAAGGGGTCTTTAGATAATCTTCTATTAACCTTTGAGACGCATCCTATGGAGATGTGCATCATGCTATTCATGATTTATGGCCACAATTCCATAAAGAACATGATCGATTTAGTCTTGGGAATCTGACTATAAAAGACCCTGTTTGCCAGTTTTTAAGAAAACTGGATGGGAAAGCCTATCCCCGACCCATAGAGGGCGTTTAAGCCGTTCTTGGACGTAAAACCAAGGAAGATGTGAGCCACAGTCACAACTACCTGTACATACACATGCTTTTTCAAAATAAATAAATAAATAAATAAAGAGAGAGAGAGAGTGTGTGAGACTCTAGCTGGCCTACATATAGGTGGTATGATTGCATCTTCAATTTCTCATCTATAAAATCTTCTCTTCCTTCCCTTCATTTCTACTCAACCCATACATTAACAAATATAAAGTGTGTAGAAATGGCAGGTTCCTCAAGTCATCACATCAGAAATATTTGTGTTTTCGGTGGATCCAGTCCTGGGAAAGAAAAAAAGTTTTTAGAATCAGCAAATCATCTTGGTCAGGTATTAGCTGAGAGAAAGATTCATTTAGTGTATGGAGGAGGCAGCCTTGGGTTAATGGGGGGTGTATCAATAGCTGCATTTTTAGGAAGTAGTCAAGTTTTGGGGGTTGTCCACAATGCTTTAGCAAAAGGGGACATCATTGGAAAAACAATTGGAGAGGAACTACAGGTCTCCACAATGTTTGATCGAATGAATACAATGTTTAACCATGCTGACGCCTTCATTGCCTTACCAGGTGGTCTGGGCACATTGGAAGAGATCTTTCATATTACCTCTTGGGCCCAACTGCACATTCACCATAAACCTATAGGTCTGTTAAATGTTAATGGTTTTATGATAATTTGTTGTCTTTTCTTGATCAAGCTGTGGAACAGGAATTTCTAACATCTTCGGCACGACAAATCATAATCTCTGCTGCTACTGCTGAACAATTGATCGACCAACTACAATCTTTCACCCCTGTAATTGATCCTTCCATGAGTCGCATAAATTGGTCAACTACGGAAAGCTGTAAAAAGCTTAGATTGGATTTGAGCCTTCATTTGTGAAACCTTATGTCTTTTGGTTTTATTATTAGCATATTATTTTGTTTTGTTGTTTCTTATATTTATTTAAGTGTATTTCAGGTTGTCAGTGTTCGTTGTTTCAGGTGATGTCTTCTATACTCTATCTTTCTATCTTATGACATTGAGGACAATGTCTCGTTCTGGTTGGGGGGAGAGGGTAGTAGTTGACATTAAAAAAAAAAAATAACTTACTAACTGTTTTTGCTATTATTAAAGCCATTTGACAAAACTGTTATTACTAGGATGGCAGAGTAAGGAGGAATTTTAGTGACTCTTGAGACGCATCTTAGTAAACATTTTCCAATGGTTATTTGCAATATTCATAACAAGGCCTATTAGAATACTTCTTGAAATATTTAGGTTTACAAACTCTCGCATTATTATCACTTGATTCTGCTCATATACTCATTTAACAAGTATTCTTAAACCTTCATTTTCACACACACACTTTAACATTTGATTGTGGGTTGCACATTGGATTATTACATTATTTATGTTCTTTTGTTAAAGGTAACAACTAAGGGATAGGGATAGTCTATAATTTGAAAAAAAAACACAAAAAACAAAAAACAAAAAACAAAAAACAAAACAAAAAGAAAATGATGATATTAAAAACGTAGATAAGTTTGGTTTCGAAGCCTCCCTAACCTAAGCAATTAAGCCCGAAGGGGTGTTTTAACACCTAATACCCTAAAGTCAACTGACTTGGGAGCTATTGGCCCAAAGCTTGTTACATGGGTTAAGGAGAAAAGCTTAAGGGAATCAAACATTGCACTATCTACGTATCAGTATCTGCAACCCAAGTTACTAAGCTCGTAGGGGTGTCTCAACACCTAATGCCCTAAGATCAACTGGTCTGGGAGTCATTAGCCGAAAGCTCGTTACATGGGTTAAAGATGCATTGTGTTTGAAGTTATATGTATATATATTAAAAAAAAAAACAAAAGAAAAAAAAGATAATAATCCCAACCTAAGGAAGTTAACCTTAAACATTAGAACAAAATATTGTTTTTTCTTCCAATAAAAGCCTCATCATCTATGTTTTTCATACATTGGGCACATAAAAAGGAAAGTTTATTAATATCTTGTTTAAGAGGTATTGAGCAGATATAGAAACTTAATGAGAGTTGTTTATCTGGATAGATTAATGGAAGTTGAATGATGAATGCCTTGCTTTATGGAATTTGCAAATTGTTTTTCTATTTTAACGCTTTGATTACTAGGGACTAGTAATAAGCTGGTTGGGGGGTGTGATTAGTACTTAAAAGTGCATTTTTATCAAGATTTTATATCATCATTGCACTTGAAGTATCAAAAACTCCTTAACTAAAGCATGTTTTATAATAACATATCTAATAATATAAGATACCTTTAATTTATGGTAAATGTTCATCTTAAATGCAGGCCTATCACATAAATGAAAGGATTGATTGATGAGTTGAAGTACTGAAATTGAAAGGACAAAGAGATGGCCAAACTTAGAAAAGAGATATTGGTGCAGTACAGACTGGAACATTGTTCGGTAATCGGGTCATATCTGGAGCTGTACATCTCGGATTTAGGTCTACTTTATATGGATAGAAAGGTAAGACATAGGCCTACAACTTTCATGAGGAGCCCAAGATTTAAAAAGGCCTTTTTCAAGTCCACGTTGTAGCAACAACGAAGAGTCTGAATCTGTCCTGCAGCCCAGACACTGTTCAGTGTTCAGCCCATATCGCAAGTTCTAGAAGTCCAAATGATCTCAAATTTTTACCCTGGAAAGATGAGACAATTTCCTAGAACTTTCATGATTGAAGTCTGTTCAAATTATGACGTTATCAATGACGTTTTTGGCAGACAAGAAGATAAGAATTGTCACCAAGTCAAGATATGGCCACCCATTCATCAATTAGTCAACAAATCAACAGTTCTGAATTTTGGCCTATAAAAGGAGGCATTTGCCATGTATTTAGGCATCTGGTGTTCAGATCAAGATCATGCTCTTGCTCTCTCTTTATATTTGTAATGCTTAAGTTTTGCTTATATTAATTTCTTGCTTATACTTTTCATTTCCTTTCCTTGTTTATTTATGTTTCTTTCTTTCATTATGTGTTGCTAAGTTAATTATGTCAAGGTGAAAAGGGTACACTAATGGTGTAAGAAAGTATAATATAAACTTAACATGGACCTTAATGTTGGATACTAACATGCTTTATATTTATCTTGTCACTTTTAATACTTTGCTTGTTAAATGGTTATCTAGATTTATGTTGTATAACACTTGGTACAACAAATACTTGGCACTTTCATAGCCCATACTGTATGGTATAACCGACACCTGAGCTATGAAAGGAACTTGATTTGTTGTTAACATAAGTTATAATCATGAATGCCTGACAACATTTACAAGTATTAGCATTATTCGAATAAGATAACTAATGTAATCATGTTAACAATTTATAATCTGATTGGAACCTCCTTTGTGTGTGGTTTTCAATTTAATAAAAATAGTTTATACTATACTTGTTTGAAATACCATTAGTGGATCCTCTAACCTTGACATTTGTTGTTATCATTGTTTAATCCTTACGTTAATCTTCCATCTCAAAGTTCTCATCAACTTCTTCTTCTTCATCATCTTTATTATTATCATTATTAATAGTATTATTGGTATTATTATTATTACTACTACTATTACTATTACTATTACTATTATTAGTATTACTACTATTATTATTATTATTTATTATTATTATTGTTATTGTTATTGTTATTGTTATTGTTATTGTTGTTGTATTATTGTTGCTTATAATTTATACAATTAACCTCCCTGTGGTTCGACCCCTCTTGCCAGGTTATTTATTACTTCGACACTCCTGCACTTGGGAGAAGACATCAATTTTTTGGTCGTGTCATTCATGAAGCTTATAAGGGTGGATTAATGAGATACTTTGATATTAGAAAGACTTTAAAAGTTTTGTATAGACACTTTTATTGGCCTAAGATGAAACGTGATGTGCAAAACATGTGTGATAGATGCATTACATGTAGACAAGTTAAGTCTAAAGTCTTATCACATGGTTTGTATACTCTTTTTGTCTGTACCTAAAAAACCTCGGGTAAATATTTATATGGATTTTTTTTAGGGTTACCTAGGTTAAAAAGGGGTTAAGATTCTATATTTATGGTATCAGATAGGTTTTATAAGATGATGCATTTCATATCATGTCATAAAATCGATGATGCAACCAGTATAACTAATTTATTCTTTAAAGAGATAGAATGACTTTATAGGGTTTCTAAGAGCATAATTTCATATCATGATGTTAAGTTTCTTAACTATTTTTGAAAGGTTTTGTAGGGAAAGTTGAGAACTAACTTATTATTTTTACTACTTGTCATCCATAAATGGATGAGCAAATATAAGTAGTAAATAAAACTTTAACTACACTTTTGCATATTGTCATTTAAAGAATTTTAAAAATTGAGAAGATTGTTGTTATTCATGGAGTTTGCTTATAATCAAAATGTACATTTAACTATGATTATCTATCATTTAAGATTATTTATGGTTTTAATTCATTAACTCTATTAGATTGATTTTGTTACCTATCGAGGAAAGGCCTAGTGTAGATGATAGTAAAAAACATAGGTGGTGAAGACACTCTATAAAAGTGTTCGACAACATATAGAAAATAAAAATGATCAAGATGCATCCAAAGCTAACAATGGGCATAAACACATTATTTTTTAACTAGGGGATTGAGTTTGAGTGCATATACATTAACTCTATTAGATTTGATTTTGTTACCTATCGAGGAAAGGCCTAGTGTAGATGATAGTAAAAACACATAGGTGGTGAAGACACTCTATAAAAGTGTTCGACAACATATAGAAAATAAAATGATCAATATGCATCCAAAGCTAACAATGGGCATAACACATTATTTTTTAACTAAGGGATTGAGTTTGAGTGCATATATGCAAAGAGATATTTCCAGCACATAAGAGATCTAAGTTGTAGTAAATAGAAGATAATCCATTCTAAATTCTAGAAATGATCAATTACAATACCTATAAAGTGGATCTTCCAGGCAAGTATGATGTTAATGATACTTTTAATGTTTCTGATATTTCTTCATTTAATGTAGGTGATGATTAAAGTCAAATCCTTTTAAAGAGAGTGGGAATGATGTGAATTAGCCTATAACATAAAAGGACCATTAGAAGTTCTAGTTGAACCAGTTATGAAATCAAGATCCAGAAGCTTAAGGAGGCATGCAATGGATTTATTTAGAATATTTAGGTTAAAGCAAGCTTCAAGGTTTCTAAAATTAATGACTAGACCTTAATTAGTTTGATCTATACGAAGAAAAGGCTGGTCCTTGGGCTCGAAGGTTTTGACAACATTGAGTTGCAAATATCCAAATTTGGCAACCTTGGTTTATTTAGTTCCTTTAGTTTTGGGATTTTGCACAAGAAAAGAATTCCTTATTTTCATGGACAATTGAGGTGGAAGCTTAGTAATTAATTGCAAGGATTCCAGATTGCAAGGAAATTTAAAGTCGATAACCTGTGTAATAGCAAGGAGACAAATCAACAACTTCCTTTCCTTTGTTTCAAGGACAACTAAGTTGACTACACTATTGTTTAAATAAGGATGATTATTTTGGTCATTTTCTTGGGAATTTTAGAAGCTTTTAGTCTTTTGTTTCAGACTTGGGTTTGGTTTATTTATATACTTTGGGTTATATCTTTTTAATTGGGTTTTAATATCAGCCCATTACTTCATTAGGGTTTGACACTATAATACTCTTTGTAAGGATTACAATTTTGATTGTATTATTTAATTTTCCATAAGTTTTGTGTGATTATATGAGGATTACTCATACTATTGGTTCTTATTGAATTGTCTTGAATTTATCAAAGATCAATTAATTTTTGTGGCATTCTTTCTCATACTTCTAGTTCTTGATTCTTTACAATCGCTGGGTTGGAGTCTTCATTCCAATAACTTTAATGACTTGGTTTAAGTAATCATTGTGTCAAGTTTCATAATCTTAAATATATTGGTTTTCTTGAGTTGTTTAATTTTTGCGAGTGGATTCAAAAGTTCTTACCCTTCGGGTTTGCAATAATATGTATAAAATATACCTTAAACATGATCAATTATGTTGAAAGCATACTACCACCACCACCATCACCACTAATATCCCAAGGAAACAAAAGTTATATGGAATCAAAGTTTTTAACTCAAAACCTTCAATTCAACAATTTGATATATTACTAAAGCGAGTTCAATCAAGAACTTAGTATGAAAATTACTCAACTACACAGAGAAAAAAGCACCAATATGCGTCAATCTTATATTAAAATT